>NW_026308880.1:0-262 GCF_001194135.2 Octopus bimaculoides | reverse complement strand
AATGAAAAATAAAAACATTTACCATCTATCTCCTGGACCATGGTTTCTGAGTTTATATCAACAAATAAAATAATTTGCTAATATAAAGTCACAAACCATGGTCTAGGAGATGGTAAATGTTTTTATTTTTCATTCCCTTCGAAATTTATCCCTAATAGCGATTTGGATTCTGGCTATTCCTTCTAGCGTGTCAGGTATCCTATAATGGATAGCTCTTATGTGTTTAAATGTACACTATATATATATATATATATATATATAT
>NW_026308879.1:0-215 GCF_001194135.2 Octopus bimaculoides | reverse complement strand
TGTTTGTGTGTGTGTGTGAGAGCGTGTGTATGTGTATGTGTGTATGTGTGTGTGTATGTATGTTCATGTTTATGTGTGTATAAATATATACACACGCACATATATATGCAAATATATATGCATATACAAATATACAGATACATATATAAGTAATTGTATATTTACTATGTATGTGTGTGTACACACACACACACACACACACACACACACACACA
>NW_026308878.1:0-256 GCF_001194135.2 Octopus bimaculoides | reverse complement strand
CGTCATCATCATCATCATCATCATCGTCATCATCACTGTTATTATTGCCTTTTTTTCTTACTCTAGTTGTTTTCGTTGCTACTATTTTTATATTTGTTGTAACTGGTGTTCCTATTGTTAACCTAGCGGATGATGTTCAATATCTTTTCTCATACACTCCTCCTTCCCCTCATCACCATCAACACCACCGCCGCCGCCACCACTACCAACAACAACAACAACAGCTACACCATCATCATCATTATCTTATTTTCCT
>NW_026308877.1:0-263 GCF_001194135.2 Octopus bimaculoides | reverse complement strand
GGATGAATGCTGCCGTTGATTAGCTCCAAGAGGCCATCGCCTCTAGCTAGGTATATGACACACGAACCTGCTCTACATTGATAAGGGGCAAACACCCTGAAACTAGTCTGAGGATGCCAGACCAGGAAGGGGAAGCGGTTGACTTGGAGCTAATCAAAGGCAGTATTCGTCCTATTTTTTGGGACTGCCATGTTGGCTTGGCGATAACTAATAATATCCAGTACCTCTGCCGTAGTCTCCTTTAGAGAGACTTAGAAATATTA
>NW_026308876.1:0-346 GCF_001194135.2 Octopus bimaculoides | reverse complement strand
TCTATGTTGTATCTATCATGCATGTTTGTACGTATGTATCTGTGTATGTGCATATGCATATATGCATAAACGAATGAATGTATGTATGTTTGTATGTACTTGAGTATATTTGCTCGAATGTACTTACATATGTATATATAAGTATACGCATGTATGCACGCACGAATGGATAGATGCATGTATGCATATATTTAGGCATGGATATACGTACGTACAGTCTTGGCCAAAAGTATTAGGTCACCCCAATGTTTTCGGGGTTCTGCTATCTCAATGTTAATGAAACTCGTGCACATTGAAGATTATGGTATATTTCACAATATACATTAGTTTTAATATCTGGTTGACC
>NW_026308875.1:0-443 GCF_001194135.2 Octopus bimaculoides | reverse complement strand
ACAGATTTAGAGAGAATGAGTTAAAGGAACGATAAACTTGAATAAAGTAAATAAAAAATAAATAAGTGAAGCATGGCGATTAAAAGGAATGCATGAATTTAAGACAAAACAGGGAACGGGCGATGTTTACATGGAAAAGAAATAGATAGATAATAAAGAACGGACGGGGTGGGGGTGATTATGATCAACGCTGAGATAGGAGTAATATGAAAAGGTTGAAAGTTGAAAGTTCTTAACTGTTCATATTCTTGATTTCGTATTCTGTCAGCAGAAGAAATTCAAAGTCGATTTGGAGAAAGTGGGATATTGAACTGGTTTATATAGAGTTAGGGTCAGGTAGTAATCGAAGAGAGAGAGTGGGGACAGGCAGTAAGTACATCACATGAGAATATGTTCTTTGGGTTTTCGGTAACATAATTGAATGAGACAGCAAATGCTTAAAT
>NW_026308874.1:0-317 GCF_001194135.2 Octopus bimaculoides | reverse complement strand
ATATAAGCTAAATTTAGATTCAATAGGGTATTTAAATACTACTTGCTATAATCAGAGCCATCACTCCCAAACTCCCAGTAACTCACTATTAAGATACACAGGACAATGCAATGAACATAAGAGAAACAAGCTTACCTTGCATGGAATACATAAGTAAAGAATGTATATTTTAATATGAATTGATTTCACTCTCTGTATGAGAAATATATTCTGGGATCATCAGTTGTAAATAACATTTTTAACATCTGTTTCTGAAATATTCATCACATTACCTCTTGGCTCTGATTATAGCAAGTGATATTTAAATACTCGACTGA
>NW_026308873.1:0-394 GCF_001194135.2 Octopus bimaculoides | reverse complement strand
ATATATATATATATATATATATATATATATATATATATGCATACAAGAATGAATGTTTGTACAAATGTATATAGGGCTTGTTTGTGTATATATCTTTGCACGTACCTATGTATACATTTGTATTAATATTAATACGGTAAGCCAATTTCAAGGTACGTTGTGTGTCCCTATCTTCGTATAATGTTTTCAAGTCTGATTGTCAATGTCTAAAATTTTTCAGTTGTAATTTACATCTCTGTGTCTGTGTGTCTGTATCTATGGCTCCCAACTTTCAACACCAGCGTTTACTGTCATATGTAATAGGAAGTGAGCAAGCGCGCACCTATATGAATGAGTGTGTGCAATGTGTGTGTGTGTGTGTGTGTGTGTGTTTGTTTGTGTGTGTGTGTGTTTG
>NW_026308872.1:0-227 GCF_001194135.2 Octopus bimaculoides | reverse complement strand
TGTTGGTGCTGCAGTAATGTCTATTTTATTTTTACCTAGTTCTTGGTAGAGTGTTTTGGGGTTGAATTTGAAGTGTTTGTTTTGTTCAAAGAAACGTTGGCGTTTCTCATACCGGCGGATCCTTTGTGCTTTGGCAAGGATGTCTTGCTTTAGTTTTTTCTTTGGTTCAGGTAAGTATTTTTCTGTAATGCTGTATTTGTACAGTATTTTTGTTTCCTTCTTGTTAC
>NW_026308871.1:0-315 GCF_001194135.2 Octopus bimaculoides | reverse complement strand
GTGTGTGTGTGTGTGATCCCTCTCCAAGACTATACTTTAAGAAGGACTATCTAATACTTGACTCTTCAGTTCGCTTCACTCACCCGCATGAGGAGTATTTAGTTGATTGCTTTATACTTTGGAAAGACAGCATGGACAAACTCCTCGATTTCAAAATAATGCTCAACAATATCAATAGCAACATACAATTTACCATGGAACACAGCAATAAACAACTCCCTTTTCTTGAAACCTAATTAAAATAGTCAATAACCAATTCGGAACAGACATCTATAAACCCACAGATTCAAAACAATACCTATTATTCAACTCATG
>NW_026308870.1:0-366 GCF_001194135.2 Octopus bimaculoides | reverse complement strand
TCAGATCAATTAAAGCTTGCTGTTACTACACATGATGCCAACAAAGTTTGCCAGACAAATGAAAATTTCTGGAGAAATCTTCAGTGTAACAGAAGCTGTGGAGACAAAGACAAATTTCTTAATAATAATAATAAATATAATGAACCTAATCAACAACCAAATTCAGATGTCGTAGCAGAATCTGAAACGCATGTTTTTGAAAGTATCCATGACTGCATATTTTGGTGTAGTCAAGGCAAAGATAAAGCTTTAAATAAACGTCTCTCTATTCAACCATCAATGCCATCAATACTGGAAGAAGCTGATCATGTCCAAATCTTAGTAACTGGTAGCCTTTACTTAGTAGGAGGTGTTCTTACAATATTT
>NW_026308869.1:0-359 GCF_001194135.2 Octopus bimaculoides | reverse complement strand
TATATATATATATATATACATATATAAACACAACAGTCTGCATACATACTTATACATATACACACATCTGCGTATACCTCTACACACATAAACACACAATCCTCTACATATATATGTTTATGTACTTACACATATACATATACGAATACACAGACATATATAGTCATAAACATATATATCGTATCTACCTCTCTATATTTACACATACATACATAGTTATATATTTTGTTTTTAATTTCTGCCATACTCTTATATTATCTGAGGCCATGCAATATAACGGAAAGACCTGATGACGTATTATTATTAAATCAAAAATCTATTATAACTATTATTATTATTATTATTATTATTATTATTAT
>NW_026308868.1:0-562 GCF_001194135.2 Octopus bimaculoides | reverse complement strand
TCTGGAATAGTATCCGGAGTGGTCCTGCTAATTCTTGTTTACATGACTTTTAGAGGACAGCTGGAAAACAATCGGGGCCAGTTGCCGAATTTGAGCTCATTTCATTTATGGCAGCTATCACATCTTCCTCTTCAATGTCGATGTAGGTAATGGATACAGTATTTTTCTGCTGAGTGCTATTGTCAAAGAAATCAGCTGGGTTCTTTATCTGCATGTGACTCAGAGGAGACGTGAAGACACTCTTGAATTGTGTACTGAGCACTTCACAAACAGACAGACAGTCAGGCAGGCAGGCAGACAGACAGGCAGACAGACAAATAGATAGATGGACAGACAGAGTCAAGGATCGGTGCACTGAGAGACTGATTAAAACTAAATAGATACGAAAACTTGATGAAAATTACATATTCTTATGTGTGAGTGTCTGTGCGTTTGCACATGCGTATATGCGTGTGCATCAGTATGTATAATTATACGGCTGTGTTCTTGATCAAAAACATGCGAAATGTAAACAAGGTTTGAGAACTGAAGTGTGTATGTATATAGGAAGAAAAAGAAAAAG
>NW_026308867.1:0-233 GCF_001194135.2 Octopus bimaculoides | reverse complement strand
TGTCACGTGACACTGTCTAAATTTCCCGCTTCTAGGGTCCAGTAGGCAGCCCCAGCAAACTGTCACATGACACTGTCTAAACTTCCCGCTGCTAGCTCCAGTAAGTAGCCCCAGGAAGTTGTCACATGACACTGTCTAAACTTTAACTGACAATGCAGGGCGCGAAGCCACTTCAGTGTCAGTCTGTCTCACCTAGGCATGTTATGACTTTCAAGCCATATTTGGTCTTCCCG
>NW_026308866.1:0-300 GCF_001194135.2 Octopus bimaculoides | reverse complement strand
CAGGGATTAGCATTGAGTTGCTTCTCCAACATACTGAAAATTTATAAATATATATATACATATATAGACATACATATAGATATATTCACATATATATATATACACACACACGCATACATACATATGTGTGTGTGTGTGTATGTATATATACGCATAGGAGTGTTTCATAGGCGCAGCTTCCTCAACAACGTCATGGTTCAGGGTTTAGTCCCACTTCGTGGACCCTTCGGCAGGTGACTTTTACCATAGTCTCGGGTCGACCAACGACTTGTGAGTGAATTTGGTAAACGAATAGATCGT
>NW_026308865.1:0-366 GCF_001194135.2 Octopus bimaculoides | reverse complement strand
TTATTATTATTATTATTATTATTAATCCTTTCTACTAGAGGCACAAGGGGTGAAATTTTGGTGGGAAGGGGGTGGTCGATTACACCGATTCCAGTACTCTACTGGTACTTATTTTATCAACCCCGAAAGGATGAAAGGCAATGTTAACCTCGGCGGAATTTGAACTTAGAACGTGGCGGCAGACGAAATACCGCTAAGCATTTCGCCTGGCGTGCTAACGTTTCTGCCAACTCACCGCTTTAATAATGATAATAATTATCCTTTCTACTGGAAGCACGGGGCCTCATCCGTCTTAATAATAATGATGATGATGATGACAACAACAACAATATATCTTCTCTAATGAAGGCGACGAGCTGGCAGAAT
>NW_026308864.1:0-595 GCF_001194135.2 Octopus bimaculoides | reverse complement strand
AGAGTAGAGTGCCATCTGGAGTGCCACCTCATCTCTCCACCCTTTCTCTCTTTCTCTTATCACTTTTATGTAGACAAGTGTCTCTGTTTGTCTGTCTGTCTGTCTGTCTCTATATCTGGCTGGCTAGATGACTGTCTGTCTGTAAGTCTGTGTGCCTGTGTGTTTGTGTCTATTTGTTTTTATGTATATGCTATCTGCTGTCTATTTGTTTTTATGTATATGCTTATCCATCTGTCTGTCTATCTGTCTGTCTGTCTGTCTGTCTGTCTGTCTGTCTGTCTGTCTGTATGTATGTACGTCTGGCTGGCTGGCTGGCTGGCTGGATATGTGCCTGTCTCTATCTCTGTCTTTGTCTGTCTGTCTGTCTGTCTGTCTGTCTGACTCTCTCTCTCTCACACACACATAAAAACACATACACACACACTAATTTGCTTTCTTGTCAATCTAACTGACCATCTATGAGCAATTTTGTTTTTGTCTTTTTTCTCAAATTAACTGTCAATTTGTCTATATTCCTTGATGGCTATCTTTATATCTATATATCTATTTGGCTATCTATCTATCTATCTATCTATCTATCTATCTATCTATCTAT
>NW_026308863.1:0-229 GCF_001194135.2 Octopus bimaculoides | reverse complement strand
TCTTTGCACTATTATTATTTTCAATGATGCCTTCGGGTTTATGTTCATACAACTTGTTTGTTCAGTTAAGTCCGAACTTGTTGCAAAGTGTCCAATGGACAATCCTTGTTATATTGTTATGACGTCTTTTATATTCTTTCTGGGCTGGTGGCGTACATTGACTGCTAATATGCCATACAGTTTCACCATTTTATCCACAAATTCTGCACTTATCACTTTCTGATGTGTT
>NW_026308862.1:0-323 GCF_001194135.2 Octopus bimaculoides | reverse complement strand
ATGTAATTATACATGTATTGTGCATGTGTGTGTGTATATGCGTCACTATATATACTGAGAAATTGTTATGCACATTCCTGTACTTCCATTTACATATAAATGCATGCGTATGCACGTGCACGTGTGTCTATGCGTAGATGAATTTATGTTTGTGTAGATGTATATCGTGTATGTATGCATACATTAATGCAGATATATGTGTGCGTAAGCGTTCGCCCGTGTGTATATATATATATGCATATACATATTAATGTATGCATTATGTATGTCTGTGTGCTTCTAGGTATGTATGTTTGTTTGTATGTATGTATGTATGTATGTAT
>NW_026308860.1:0-374 GCF_001194135.2 Octopus bimaculoides | reverse complement strand
CATACATACATACATACATGCATACATACATACACACACACATACATATATACGTGCATACATACATGCATACATACATGCATACATGCATACATAGACAGACAGACATGCACACTCACTGACACACACTAACGTACACACATACGTGTCAGTTTGAAAGACAACTCACATGAAAATATGACGTTCCCAGATTCTCCTTGACTTATGGAGTGAACTCGGTTGAGGTTTATTTTAAACATTTGCAGAGGATGTTTTTAGGTCAAACTTTGGCAGAAACAGAAGAATTGCTGACAGCCTTGGTTCTGTCAAAGATGATCAAATAAAGGACATAGTGGCGGAATCGAGATGAAACGCAAAAAATATGGAGAAATACA
>NW_026308859.1:0-617 GCF_001194135.2 Octopus bimaculoides | reverse complement strand
TATATATGTATGTATGTATGTATATATCATCATCATCATCGTTTAACGTCTGTTATCCATGCTGGCATGGATTGGACGGTTTGACTGAGGACTGGCAAGTCAGGAGGCCACACCAGGCTCCAGTCTGATCTGGCAATGTTTCTACTGCTGGACGCCCTTCCTAATGCCAACCATTCTGAGAGTGTAGTGGGTGCTTTTTATGTGCCACCAGCACAGGAGCCAGTCAGGTGGCACTGGCATCAGCCACGTTTGGATGGTGCTTTTTATGTGCCACTGGCATAGGAGCCAGTCAGGGCAGGGGGGCTGTTATCGACCATGTTCGGACAGTGCTTTTTACGTGCCACCAGCATGGGGAGCCAGTCAAGTAGCTCTGGCAGTGACCCACGCATGAATAGTGCTATTGCATGCCACCAGCACTGGTAACAGCCACAACTTCAATTTCCATTTGATTGTGATTTACTTGACCCAATAGGTCTCCACAAGCATGGCATGTCATCCAACAATTCAAAAGTACTTTTTAAGTGAGCTGGTTATGTGACACTGGCTGTGATCTCACTTTCCTTGACAGGTCTTCTCAATCATAGCATATCTCCAGAGGTCTCGGTCTTTTGTCATTG
>NW_026308858.1:0-419 GCF_001194135.2 Octopus bimaculoides | reverse complement strand
TGTAAGTACATTGTGTCGGCACAAAAGCTTGGATGATCACAACTGGAATGCTCCTGAACAAAGTTTTGTTCGATCGAAGCTGATTCGGGGCTAAACAACACATTCCTTAAAATCCGAAGTGTAATATAAAGAAAGGATAAATGAAATAAAATTAAAACGAACACATGGTCGAAATTAGAGAAGAGATGGATATAAAAACAAACCTTCAGCTTTAAGAAGACCCCTGAGTTGAGAATCCGTTTCTGTAATATCGAGGTAATTAGAACCATCATCTTCTACACCAGACAGCATTGTCATGGAGAGACAGACAGAGAAAGTGAGCGAGAGAAGAGAGAAACTGCAAGCTGAGATGGATGCTTGATAAAGTGTTAAAGGAATGTAACAGTTTCCTTGTAGACGTTTTTCTCACTCTTTAAATT
>NW_026308857.1:0-322 GCF_001194135.2 Octopus bimaculoides | reverse complement strand
TATCCAGAGTTAATGCAGTACGATCGTTTCATGCGACTCCATTTAATTATATATATATTCTATCTGTATATACTTAAAGACGTATCTGTTATTTGTAATTATGTGTCATTCCATCGCAGGCATTGAAGGGCAATGGCTTGACTTTTTTAGTAGAACAATCCACCCCAGCATTTCTTTTCAGCCTGCCATTTATCTTAACAGTCACTACTGACTAAGACGTTGAGTTATGGTGATATAAACAAACAGGCACCGGTTTTCAAGCGGTGGGAGGGACATACGCAAACACAAAGACACGGATATATATATATATATATATATATAT
>NW_026308856.1:0-528 GCF_001194135.2 Octopus bimaculoides | reverse complement strand
ATCTCATTCAGGTCATTATACACATATTTTGCACTACATCCACACACAAATTATACTTATATATATATAGAAACATCATTTCTATTCAAATAATCTTCACCTATTCACATAGCTGTCGTTATCATTTATGTACTGAAATTATTTTTTCAGCTATACTTCATTGAATGAATTATATTTTATTCATTTTCCCATTATTTCAGATATCTAAGGAAATTAATATATTCAAAGATTTTAATAAACCTGTGCATTTCTTTGGCTATCACTAATATTATCTTCCTTGTTGGAATGCAGCCATATGCCTCAGAAATAACTGCTTGTAAGGTAGGTGAAAACAAGTTTTAGCCAGTACAAATTTTTACTGTACATATTTTTAGCCAATACAAATATTTATATGGAACACTACGGACGATCTTAAATAAAGAAATCGTTGCTTGTGTCCATGAGTTCAGTAGTGACGAGCAAGCAAACTAGCGGTGAGTGTGGCTCGTTGATTTTTGTTGTTGTCACCCATGCTCCATACTTCTGAAC
>NW_026308855.1:0-379 GCF_001194135.2 Octopus bimaculoides | reverse complement strand
GTGGTGGTGGTGGTGGTGGTGGTGGTGGTGGTGGCATTGATGGTTGTTGTGGCGATAGGACATAGTATATGTTAGTCGTTGTGAATCCGGTATAGGAGATTGTAGTGGTGGTGTTGTTTGACGGTACTGGCTGTGGTTGCGGCGGTAGCAGTGATGTTAATATATCGGTCGTAGTGAAAGTGGGGGTGATGGTGGTCATGGAAGTATTGGAGATGGTATTGAGTCTTGATGGTTCTGGCAGACGGTGATGGTTGCTGTATCTGTGGTAGTTTTATGGTGCTTGTTATTGTAATGGTAGTAGTTGTGTTTGTGATGTTGGTGGTGGTGAATGTTGTAGTGGATGTGGTATTGGTGATAGTAGTAGTGGTCAAGGTTGTTG
>NW_026308854.1:0-243 GCF_001194135.2 Octopus bimaculoides | reverse complement strand
TCGAGCAAATCGACCCCAGGACTTATTCTTTGGAAGCCTATTACTTATTCAATCGGTCTCATTTTGCCGAACCGATAATTTACGGGGACGTAAACACACCAACATCGGTTGTCAAGCGATGTTTGGGAGGACAAACACATACACACATGCATATATATATTTATATATATATGCATATATACGATGGGCTTCCCTCAGTTTTCCGTCTACCAAATCCACTCACAAGGCTTTGGTCGGCCCGAG
>NW_026308853.1:0-209 GCF_001194135.2 Octopus bimaculoides | reverse complement strand
TGGTGGTCACATATGGGTGTTAATGATTCTGATTCTCATCTGAATTTTTGTTAATTCCTTTTCGTTCACAGCTGACTAGAATCAATTTTGGTACAGAATATGGTATCACTTTAACAAGCTAATTATCGGAAATATGTCACAGAATAACATCTCCACCACCACCACTACTACTACTACTACTGCCACCACTGACACCATCAGCATGACAT
>NW_026308852.1:0-404 GCF_001194135.2 Octopus bimaculoides | reverse complement strand
ATATATATATATATAAATGTATACATTAATAAATACGTATACTGCATGTATATTATATATATATAAGTATATATTATGTATTTTATATATATACACTATAATATGTATCACACATATATATGTATGTATGTTTATGTAAATTATATATATGTATTATATATGAGTGTGTGTGTATGTGTAGCTTTATGAATTTATATACATATGTGTATGTCTCTATACGTATGAATGTGTTTGTATATATGTGTGAGGGTTAGAGGTGGTTGCGTGTGTGTATGTATGCATATGTAGATGCTTACATATTTATATATTTATTTCATTGTTCTTCTATTTCTCTCAAGGCATATATTTCAAATTTATACGGTCTGCTTTCGTAGTGTTTCTTTATATTTTCTCCATTTATTCAT
>NW_026308851.1:0-244 GCF_001194135.2 Octopus bimaculoides | reverse complement strand
ATATATACATATATATACACATATACATATACGTATGTATGTATATATGTGTGTGTGTATGTGTGCGTGTGTGTGTATGAGTGTGTGTAAGGCCACACACATATTGGTTAATGTAAACATGTACGGATTTTGATATACATTTAATATATGTATGTGCTTAGTTAATTGTATATATGAATATATGCATACATACATAAACATACATTCATTTGTATGCATATCTGTATACATGTATGTATATATA
>NW_026308850.1:0-116 GCF_001194135.2 Octopus bimaculoides | reverse complement strand
ACTTATTGATCAGACCACGTATACAAATATATGTAGATATCTACACATATGTATACCTCTATACATACATAGACATATATATACATATATATGTATATTTGTGCATTTGTGTATAT
>NW_026308849.1:0-222 GCF_001194135.2 Octopus bimaculoides | reverse complement strand
AGTCATTTGACTGCGGCCATGCTGGGGCATTGCCTTAAACAGTTTTTTAGCTGAAGAAATCAACCCAAGACTTATTCTTTGTAAGCCTAGTACTTATTCTATTGGTTTCTTTTACCAGACCCCAAAGTTATGGGGGACGTAAACACACCAACATCAATTGTCAAGTGATGATAGGGGGACAAACACAGACACAAAGACACACACACACACACACACACGCAC
>NW_026308848.1:0-515 GCF_001194135.2 Octopus bimaculoides | reverse complement strand
TCAAATGCTTCTTTTGGCTATCTCCACACGTATATTCGGCCAGTGGTTGGAAACAGAGCAAAGGATGATTCGTCCGAGAAAATAACATTCTTCCACTGCTCTAGGGACCAATTCTGTAGGTTTTTACTCCACTCTAAATGCATTGCAACGTTTGTTTTTGAAAGTAGAGGTTTTCTGATTGCAGCCCTCCCGTGAAGTCCGGCTTTGTACAGCTCTCAGCGAACACTTTTTGTGGAAACTGGGTTCTCGAGGTGGTCATTAAGCCCTGCAATAATTTTGGGAGCTGTACTTTTGTGATCCTTTCTAACAATTCGCGTAAGAGTTCGACGGTCCCTATCTGAAAGTTTTGGCTTTCTTCTGGAGTTTTGTTTCGACGAGGAGTCTTTTTCCTTCTTTCTCAAAGGCTGTCATTACTTTCGAGACACTTCTTCTTGATATACCAAACATTTCGGCTGCTTTCGTTAAGCTAGCGCCTGCTATACAAGCACCAACAATTTGACCTCTTTGAAAGTCCG
>NW_026308847.1:0-486 GCF_001194135.2 Octopus bimaculoides | reverse complement strand
TCATTCTTTAGTTAGTTCGTTCATTCGTTCGTTCGTACGTAATTACGTACATACGTACGTACGTTCCTTTTTTTCCTTCGTTCGTTCTTTCCTCCGTTCGTTGCATCGTTCGTTCATTCGTACGTACGTTCGTTCTTTCGTTCGTACATACGAAAGTACGTTCGTTCGTACGTACGTATGTATGTACGTTCGTTCGTTATTTCGTTCTTAAAGCGTACGTTCCATCGTTCGTACGTACGTACGAAAGTACGTCCGTTCGTTCAATCGTTCGTACCTACGTATTTAAGTACGTTCGTTCGTTCATTCGTACATACATACGTACGTACGTATATACGTTCGTTCGTTTGTACGTACGTACTTATCTACCTGCGTACGTCCGTTCGTTCGATCCTTCGTTCATTGTTACATACGTACGTATGTACGTTCGTTCGTAAGGACGTACGTACGTTCTTCCTTTTTCCTTTTGTTCGTTCGTGGGATCTTTCA
>NW_026308846.1:0-233 GCF_001194135.2 Octopus bimaculoides | reverse complement strand
GTATGAATGTATGTTTGTGTATGTAAGTATATATATTCATATATATATATGTGTGTGTATATATATATATAGATAGATAGATGTTTTTATATATTCCATAAGTATGCGTGTGTATGTGTGTATGAATGTATGTTTGTGTATGTAAGTATATATATTGATATATATATATATATATGTGTGTACATATATATATATAGATAGATAGATGTTTTTATATATTCCATAAGTATGCG
>NW_026308845.1:0-355 GCF_001194135.2 Octopus bimaculoides | reverse complement strand
AGTTCTGGCTCCTTGGCAAGAGGAAGTGAAAGCAGGTCTCGACCAGGACAACTTGTCAAGCCTAACCCCATTGGTAAACATAATGGTGGTATGCGCCAACAGGTCTGGAAAACCATTGTGAAAAAAGCATCGAATGGCGCACCAGCACTTATCGCCACCCTAAGCCACATCTTTGTGATATATAGCATCAGCTATGAGCTGACATTGGACGGAGGACCTTCTTCCACAATTGGGGAGTGCACCACAGAATCACCTCCGTTGCATTTCCCCCATGACAACTGCCGCGCCGAAGTCAGTATTGAGACAAAGCGCCTCGTTACAAACAACACGGACACCAATGGCTTCCTTAGCACAG
>NW_026308844.1:0-484 GCF_001194135.2 Octopus bimaculoides | reverse complement strand
TGTATACTATCTATACTACTTATAAGTTGTGTTTTTTACTTTTATTTTTAATTTTAATTTTTATTTTTATTTTTTTTATTTTTATTTTTATACTTTTTTATTTCTATTTTTACGTTATTTTCATATATTTTTATATATATATATATATTGTTTATATATATATACTTCTGTTTATATATATATACTTCACTTTATACTTTTACATTTATTTTATAACCTTTTGCTTCCGGTGTCGTTATGTTTTAATTTTAATTCTTTTATTGTTAATTTCTTTGTATTTCTTATGTCGTATGTTTTGTTTTATCGGTTATATTTTGACCAATTTATCATTATCCTTTATATTTTTTTTCATATTGAGGTTTTTAATTTTTTACATTTTATCTCTTATTTTTATTTTTATTTTTATTCTTAAATTTTTTACATTTTATCTCTAATTTTTTACATTTTATCTCTAATTTTTTACATTTTATCTCTAATTTTTATC
>NW_026308843.1:0-466 GCF_001194135.2 Octopus bimaculoides | reverse complement strand
TATATATATATATATATATATATATATATATATATATTCATATCTGATGATACCAGTCTCATGTCATGTGGCATTAATTTCCTAAGGAACGCTATTTTTGACACGATCTTTCATTTCACATTTCCCATTTCTACTTAAAATATTTCTTTCTCTGCCACCCAGGGACTTTTTTCAACTCATGCATTATTTTTTTTATAGATAATTCACATTTCTTTTCTTTGTCAGTTCACTCAATGTCATCATGCATTAAGCAGAAATAGCAAATGTGTTATCTCTCTCTATTGCACCGTAGATAATTACGTATCAATTAACAAGACATAATAGCGTGCAGTATGGTGTAATGATCAATCCGTGATTGCTTAGTCACGTATTTTTATCTATATATTCTTTAATTTATTTGTTTGTTCTCTTGAGATAGTTTTTTGTGATGTCGCCATTTTGGTAACATAAGCGCCGAATTTTTTTT
>NW_026308842.1:0-497 GCF_001194135.2 Octopus bimaculoides | reverse complement strand
TATATATATACAATAACAGGGGAGATAACCACCCCATGAGCGTCTCTAGGATCACTACACTAGACTCATTTCGCATATCTGTCAGTAGTGATTCCTCATGTGCCTAACTGTTTATATTAATATGTGCATTAGCATTTTGCTAATCAGCCATGACTTTTTATGGTAAAAATATATACACTGATAGCCGGATTTAGCCAAAACATCGAGCGTCTGAGTAGTAACCACTGACAAACCTACGACTAATAGGTGAAACTAGTCTAGTCTAGTGCTCCTAGAGACGCTCATGGAGCGGTCATCTTCCTAATTAGTGTTTATACATTGAGTGCTTCTTAGAGTGTTAAGACTTTTTAACTTTTACATTTTGTAATATAGGTGCCTCTGCACCCTGAGTCATAATTAGTGACGATAAAATTTTTCCTTTATGCTATTATATTGCGCCTAGGTGTTTATATACATACACATACATACATACATACATACATACATACATATATATA
>NW_026308841.1:0-785 GCF_001194135.2 Octopus bimaculoides | reverse complement strand
GCCTATGCCAGTGTAGCATAACCAGTCCATCTGAGAGTACCTTTCAATCATTGGGCAATAAATTGCGCTTGAGGAGTAAAAAGCACCATTCAAGCATGGATGATGCCAGTGCCACCTGACTGGCCCCCATGCTGGTGACACATGAAAAGCACCCACTACACACTCAAAGTGGTTGTCATTAGGAAAGGCATCCAGCTGCAGAAACCTTGCCAGATCAGGTTGGAGCCTGGTGCACCCTTCTGGCTTGCCAGTCCTCAGTGGAACCGTCCAACCCATGCCAGCATGGAAAGCAGACATTAAACATTGATGATGATATTCCACCCATCTCTGCTATTGATGCTCAACACAGAATAGGGTTTGCTGACCCCTGTTACTTTATTGAACTCTTGACCTTATCAGATTTTATATTTTGGAGATTTCCACACTCAGGCAGGGGGTTAAGTTCCACTCAGTTACATTGATGTTATTGGAAAAGACACAGAACAAGAAATGGAGGGAAAGGGGGAGGGGGGACAGAGATTAATGGTGTGGCATTGTGAAACGTGTCTTGATTGTGGCAGCTTGGAAGAGGAGGAGGAAGACAGACATCATTGACTTCAAATCTGCTGAGTCAGAATGGACTCGGGGTTAAACAAGAACAATAAAATCAGCAGCCAGACTGCAAAGAAGACCTTCAGTGTTACCGATTCTTGTAGAGTTGGTTTTGGATACAAGAGGAACAACAACAACAACAAGCAAAACATTGTTAGCTTCAAATGTTGCAATGGAATATTTCAGAAGCAAGA
>NW_026308840.1:0-1048 GCF_001194135.2 Octopus bimaculoides | reverse complement strand
TGTGTGTGTGTGTGTGTGTGTGAATGCATATATATATATATATATATATACTCACATGCACACACATATACATACGCAATATATCATATATATATTGTATATATATTACATATAATACATTAATAACTAGTATACGTGGTATGTATATGTGTATATGAATGCATGTATTGTGTGTGTGTGTGTGTGTGTGTGTGTGTGTGCGTGTGTGTGTGTTGAACTGAGGCTTTAAATCTAGTTTAAGAATAACGAAACAAAACGATTGTTAAATGATCCAACACTGAGTGTAGAGTCAAAGTTCTAGTTGGCTAGAACTTGTTTCCAGAGATGAAGGAGAAAGAAGGACACAGAGAGACAGAGACAGAGAGACACAGAGAGAGAGAGACAGAGAGAGAGAGAGAGAGAGAGAGAGAGAGAGAGAGAGAGAGAGAGAGAGAGAGAGAGAGAGAGAGAGAGAGAGGGAGAGAGTAAAATAATTTAGTACAATTCTTCTCAAGTGTCACTAAAAATTATTTTTCGTTAGTAGGTGAATATTTTCCGAAAAACATATTCTATAAGACTTTCATTAGAAATAATGTTAAATTGAGGTTTAGCTGTATACAAAATTTTGCGACAAAAATAGCAAATATTTATAGTTAAAATAATAGACGGTTAAACATTTTCTATCTTTCCTGATTGTGTACGTGTCGTAAACAAACACCAATTTTATGCCTTTTGAAATCGATTGTTTACGGCGAGAAAACATTCAGTTAATTATTCAATTTTTAAAGAGTAAATTGGCTTAATTGAAAACACTTTCAAAATAAATATTAAAAAGCGTAATAATACTTTGAAATGGCGTTGTTCAAACATATCTAGCGTTGTTTCTATAGTTTAACTTTAAGATATTTGAAGCTTTAAATCCATTTAGAATTATTATATTATGCAAAACTATATATTCGGGATAATAATAGGCATGTTATTTCCATTTCTGAAAGGCTGAATTTATTATTCCGAAGGCGTTTCCAACTAAATTTATTAGTTTTGAGTTATTACCCCTTTTTTTTTTTTT
>NW_026308838.1:0-310 GCF_001194135.2 Octopus bimaculoides | reverse complement strand
TATATATATATATATATATATATATATATATATATACATATGTGCATATGCACATGTATACCTTTACATTTGTATATGTATGTTATATATATATATATATGTATATGCATGCATATGTACATATATATATGCACATATACACAGGACGACATAAGTGTGTGTATGTATACATATATATATATGTGTGTGTGTGTCTGTGCTTTTATATATATATATATATGGATATATACACAAATGCTACATACACTATGTATGTATTTATAGAATTGATACGTATATATATTTATATATTTTTATGTATACATAAATT
>NW_026308837.1:0-967 GCF_001194135.2 Octopus bimaculoides | reverse complement strand
CTCCAAAATTTGTGTTTTTGACGTCAGAGACTGGTATCTTATTATGTTATCGGTTGAATTTCTTTTTAGTTCAGCTCATAGAAATTTCAGTTCTGTATGTCTTCGAGAATAGATAGTGATACTTCGTCTTCTACTTTGACTATGAATAAGAAATACCGGCACTACTGAATCGCATATATATATATATATATATATATATATATATATATATATGCGTGTGTGTGTGTGTAGGCATTTATGTTGCATATGTCTGTGTGCGTGTGCGTGTGTGTGAGTATGTATGCATAAATGCAGTGTGAGAGAAAGAGAGTAGGGCGATGGAGAGAAAGAATATGTGGTAGGTGAGTGAGAGAGAATGAGAGAGAGGGAAATGGTGTGAGAAAGGGTTAACAATGCTGGAGAAATATGAAGGAATTTCCAACTGCCATTTAAAATGCTTAACTGAATTTTACATTTCAAATGAGTCTTACATTGCGAGTGCATGTAATCACATATAATTATCTCCAATGAAAGAAATATTCTTCTTGATTGAAACCCGTTATATTTATACATAGGTGACTGGTTTTATTGACACTTTCATTTGTTTCATAGTAAATACCACGAAATATATTTGATCAATAATATGCATGTTTTCATTCTACTCATTCTATTTTACTCACGTAAGATTTCCTGTATTTTCAGTAATATTTGGCATCGTTTGCGCCAAGGGATTTAGTTAAATCTACATGTTTAATGTACATCATCTATATTTTACGGTTCTATATTTAAGAGATGAGGAATTATGTACATTGTTTACATTATTTACACAATTTACATTTGAGAGATATTTGTCCATATGCCCACGGGCACATGGCGCAGTGGTTAACAGCGCGGGCTACCAACCCCAAGATTCCGAGTTCGTTTCCATGCAGTAACCAGAACAACAACAATAACAACAACAATAATAATAATAATAATAATAATAATA
>NW_026308836.1:0-415 GCF_001194135.2 Octopus bimaculoides | reverse complement strand
ATATATATATATGTACTTATATATATATATATGTATATATATACATATACATATATGTGATATATATATTTGTATATATATATCTATATCGATATATGTATGTATGTATGTGTCTGCATGTAAGTATGAACAAGCATACACACACACATATGTGCGTGTAGGTGATAAACAAGGTGGGGTATAGTAAAATGGTGGCTGAAAGAACTTCAGCAAAACGCTTAGACATTTGTTGGAGGGACTTGCTACATGCAGTTGTTTAACAACGAAACACCAGTTGGTAATTTTTTTAATCCTGCACACTCTAAAAAGCATCTATGCATGGATGTATGCTTGTGTTTCTATGTATGTATGTACATATATACATATATAAATTATACATATATATACATATATAAATTAAATATTTATATATATA
>NW_026308835.1:0-382 GCF_001194135.2 Octopus bimaculoides | reverse complement strand
TATATATATATTTTATATCATAGAAAATTAGAAAGTTAATTCTGGCATTCAGGATTCTGGAGTTGCAGAAATCAATAAATCATAGGGCTTTAAGAGTTTTCAACACTATGAATGGATTTATTGGTTGTATGATGTAGCAAGTAACATTACTTGACAGGGTGCTCCAGCATGACTGTAGTCCTCTAACCAAAGCCTTTAAAAGAATAGATCTGAAGGTCAGTGAATGTCTCTGGTCATGCTGCTCTCCACACTGAGGGGTCACAATTTCAGAATTATGGATATGTGATGAGAATGTTGTGGGAAAGAATCACAAGATAGATTCTTCAAACTGAGCCAGCTGGCAGGAGACCCAGGGGTAAACCAAGAATGTGATGGTTGGATA
>NW_026308834.1:0-421 GCF_001194135.2 Octopus bimaculoides | reverse complement strand
ATCTATCTATCTATCTATCTATCTATCTGTCTGTCTGTCTGTCTCTCTACCTATCAGTCTGTGTGTCTCTCTGTCTGTCTCTCTGTCTGTCTCTCCGTCTGTCTATTTCTCACTCTCTCCCACTATCACTCCCACTATATTTAATTATTTCTCTTCCTCTATTTCTCTCCTTCTCTCTCTCCCTCCCTTCCCCCTCTCTCTCTGTGTATTACATTATCTTTCCAGCTGTCTCTCATTCAATATTAAACTATTTCACTCTCTTTCATTCTCACTCTCTCTCTCTCTCTCTCTCTTTCATTCTGTGTTTTTTTTCTCTTTCATCCAATTACACATTCCTTTCTTTATATCCACTAACCCTCTCACCCATCCTCCACCTTCTTACACTCAACAATTCAACAACTACCACCCCACCAAACCCCAC
>NW_026308833.1:0-362 GCF_001194135.2 Octopus bimaculoides | reverse complement strand
CACACACACACACACACATACACATACTACAGACATCATACACTTAACAAGTACTGCATCTATACTACTTTAAGGGAATGTAGTTCACACACATAAATATGCATATATATATACATGTAGGACAAGTACACGCACACACACACATACACACACAGATGTACAGATAGAAGCAGTGTGTGATGACCTAGATCCATAACAGATTAGAGTCTTGTAAACACAAATAAGTCTTTGAAAGCAAAACAACTAGATTCTCTCTCGCAGACTTTTAACACACAAACACAAATGATTAGTTATGTGCTAGTTTTTAGTTAGCAGCAGCAAAAATAATAATATTCATAATAATAATAATAATAATAATAATA
>NW_026308832.1:0-226 GCF_001194135.2 Octopus bimaculoides | reverse complement strand
AATGTACAGTATTATATATCCATTATGATTGATATTACCAATCGGTTTCAAGCTAGGAGTTAAATGGAGTGTTAGGTAACAGCATGATTATGTAACCTTGTGTTCTTTAGAGATAGCAGTTGTGAAATGAAATATAGTGACTGCTCTCTGTTACTGGAGGTGAACAGACACATCTGGTTTGTGGTTACTGTGATAAAGATGATGAAATGAACTGAGTAAGGGTTAA
>NW_026308831.1:0-211 GCF_001194135.2 Octopus bimaculoides | reverse complement strand
TAAGTTACGGGGACATAAACACACCACCATCGGTTGTCAAGCGATGTTGTAAATATGTAAATATGTAAAGGAGGCTGCGTGTGTATTGCTGTGTGTATACGCATCTCTCGACATCCTGCTATTTTGCCCACCATTTAACATCTACCCTCTCTTTCCTTCTCTCCTTCCCCCCTCCTCTCTCTCTCTCTCTCTCTCTCTCTCTCTCTCTCTC
>NW_026308830.1:0-207 GCF_001194135.2 Octopus bimaculoides | reverse complement strand
GAGAGAATAACAAAATATACAACTGCAAGAGCAACAACAGAAGCAACAACAATTAGTTTTGCAACAACAAATGCTGTGATTAATGAAGTCACCAGACTATGTCACAAACTCCATACCTGAGTTCAAATACAAACCAGACGAAGGAGTTACCTTCGAAGCATACTACAGAAGATATGAGTAAATCTTTGAGAAAGAATGTAATAATTA
>NW_026308829.1:0-323 GCF_001194135.2 Octopus bimaculoides | reverse complement strand
CGTTTCTCTTTTTGTCTTCTGCAATTTTATTTTGGGATCTTCTATATATAGGAAGGATTTTCCTCCGTCTGGCTGTTTTTCTCTCTACAAAACGGGAAATTGCATTATGGAAGAGCCATTTTAACGACTTTATTTATTTATTTATTTATTTATCATACGAAGAGATATGTCTACACCACCGGATACTCCTGAACCAGTTTTGTGTGTTCCACAAGCGGAGTCGATGCTAGATGTGTCGAAACAATTGTTGTGACTAATATATTCGCGTATATCCCATCTTCTGTCTTTCATTTGTTATATATATATATATATATATATATATA
>NW_026308828.1:0-257 GCF_001194135.2 Octopus bimaculoides | reverse complement strand
CACAGGGCCAGTGAAACTCCCCGAGTAGCAAGAGACCGACTCAATCAAAGTTAAAATATTTTTAATCTCTACTATGACGTTGAGCACTCTTTCATATATATGTGTGTGAGTGTGTGTGGAAGCCAGCTGCTGGTGCAATAAGCTAATGACAAGCTTTGCTGGCATTTTGCATTGGCAGCAGTCAACCATGGTCTTGCTTGGTCATGAGTGGACAGCTATCATATCATCAAATATGTATATATATATATATATATATA
>NW_026308827.1:0-249 GCF_001194135.2 Octopus bimaculoides | reverse complement strand
GAACCCTCGACGTCGTAAGCGACGGAGTGCCAACAACAACAACATTTTGAATTCAATAGGGCTCTGTTGAAATTATCAAGCCCTCTTTTGATTTACTGGGTCCTTTTAAGTTGGAGGGCCTCTTCAAACTGTTTGTGGCCTGCCCTGAGATTTAATGTAGCGTCGAGCTTACGATCATGAGGTTGTGAGTTCGAATCCAAGACCAGGCTGCGTGTTGTGTTCTTGAGCAAGACACTTTATTTCACGTTG
>NW_026308826.1:154-330 GCF_001194135.2 Octopus bimaculoides | reverse complement strand
TTCGTCCTTTACTTCATCTTCTATTTCTTCTTTAATTGTTGTTTTTCTTCTTCCTCTTTCACTTCCTCTTTCACTTCCTCTTTCACTTCCTCTACTCCTTGTTCTTTTCTTCTTCTTCTGTTACTACTACTACCTTTCCTTCTACGCTTATTTATTTCCATTCTTTCCCTTATTTC
>NW_026308826.1:0-144 GCF_001194135.2 Octopus bimaculoides | reverse complement strand
CCTTATTTCTTTTATCTTTGACTTATTGTAATTCTGCTACGTATTTTTCTTCTGTTTCCTTATCCTCATCTTATCCTTCGTTTTCCACTTACCCTTCTTTTGGAGTTTCTTTCAGATTTCACCCTACTTCATCCGCTTTTTTTC
>NW_026308825.1:0-526 GCF_001194135.2 Octopus bimaculoides | reverse complement strand
ATATGCATTTTTTTTCTTTTATATTCATTCATCTTTTTTTCTTTTGTTTTATACAATTTTTTTTTTATCATCGTTATTATTATCAACTTCTTGTTCAATATTTGCATCAGCTTAACGTTTATTATTGTTGTTCTTCTTATTATTATCATCATCATCACCATCATCATTATTGACATTATCATTATTATTATTATTATCAACATTATTATTATTATTATTATTATTATTATTATTATTATTATTATCGATATTATTATTATTATTATTATTATTATTATTATTATTAGGATTAGCTGTAGTAGTAGTAGTAGTAGTAGTAGTAGTAGTGGTGGTGGTAGTAGTAGTAGTAGTAGTAGTAGTAATAATATATTGTATTAGTAAGGAGTAAAATAATAGTGATAATATGTATATTAATTTTTATCGTCGTCGTCATCATCATCATCATCATCATCATCATCATCATTATCTTCATCAACGTCGTCATCATCGTCATCATCATCGTCATCATCATCACCATCATCATCGT
>NW_026308824.1:0-203 GCF_001194135.2 Octopus bimaculoides | reverse complement strand
TTGCTTAAGTATTTCGATGTATTTTTCAGATTTTATGGTTCCAACACATTTGACCAGCTCAGAACGACCATTGATGGTGACAGCTCTTCATACCATTACAGAGATACCGCCATATTTCACAATTGGTTGGAGTCGTTTCAAATCAAATTCTTGATTGTTAAGCTTCCAGACCCAAACACGTCCACTGTCTGAAAATAATGCAA
>NW_026308823.1:0-457 GCF_001194135.2 Octopus bimaculoides | reverse complement strand
ACGTTAAACGATGATGATGATTAATAAGGTGGCGAGCTGGCAGAATCGTTAGGATGCCGGGTGAAATGTTTTGTGGCATTTTCGTCTCTGTCTTTACATTCTGAGTTCAAATCTTGCCAAATTTGGGTTTGCCTTTCATCCTTTCAGGATCAATAAAATAAGCACCAGTTGAGCACTGGAGTTGATATAATCGTCTAAGGTTGCAGTGACAAGCAGTGCAAGGTGATATATATGACATATGTACATGCATACATGCATGTGTGTAGACATATGCACACACACATACAAACATGCATACATACGCACATGCAAACATACATACATACATACATATATATACATATATCAATGTGCAGGTGTGACTTTCTGGCTGAGCAGTTTGCTTCCATATACATGGATGGTTTCAGTTGAGTTGATGTGGAAGACAGAAACTGAAAGAAGTCTCTTATATATATAT
>NW_026308822.1:0-570 GCF_001194135.2 Octopus bimaculoides | reverse complement strand
TATATATATATATATGCATATTACAACTACAGGGGGTTTTCTAAAACAAAAAGGGGCAGGCAAACAGTATCTTGAGGGGAAGAGAATCACAACAAACAACGAAACAATAGGAGGTGGGTGTAAATGTAATAAAGAGAGAGTGTGGGAGGGGGTAGAAAAAATAAGAGAGGTGACTGTGAGAGAGTGGGTTCGGGTGTCAGACAGACAGACAGAGATATATAGACAAAGTGAATGTGTATGGGTTGGGCAGATCTAAGAAGAAGAGACTGAGGAGGTAGATGAGGGAGAACAACTTTATAAGGGGTATAAAAGAGAGAGAGGGGGTGGGGAAGGATGGGGGAAGGATGGGGGAAGGAAGAGAGAGAGAGAAAGAGAGAGACAGGCAGACAGAAGGATTCTGTTTGAAGTAATGAAATTGCAATAATTTTTCGTTAGATGTATGCAAGAGAAAGATGTCAACAGGCAAACAGAGAGTCATCTGATACAAGTATAATGTATCGGCCTCACTATCAATAATACAATATATATATGTGTATATATACACACACATATATATATATATATATATAT
>NW_026308821.1:0-328 GCF_001194135.2 Octopus bimaculoides | reverse complement strand
TGCTCCAGCATGGCCGCAGTCAAAATGACTGAAACACGTAAAAGAGTAAAGAGTATAGATGCTAGGCATGGCAGTGTACTTAAAAGCTTGCTATGCAACCACGTGATGCCGAATTGGAAGGACCCAGGACCAGATTTAGTTGAAGGGAACTGGCTAAAGAAATTTAGTAGTTTACATGGGAGGCTGAGGGAACAACTTCAGGATTGCATTAATGGAGGAATAATACCAGCTTGGACGACTTGTAGGAGGACAATATTCATTATGAAAGTTACGAGCATGGGTAGTACAGCTAGCAATTATAGACCAATCACATGCTTACCATTAGTGT
>NW_026308820.1:0-386 GCF_001194135.2 Octopus bimaculoides | reverse complement strand
TTTTTTTTTTTTAATTAAAATGAAATGGAGAACTTAAAAGTCTTATAAACTACGTAGGATGGATTATCCGGATCAAAATATGTGTTGGACTAGTAAGTAGCAACCAGAAGACCAATATTTCGAACTCATCACCGGTTCTACTATAATTGCGTCATATCGCCAGGTCCAATGAGAAAAACATTGAACTTTTGTTGGGATTGTCCGCTCAACCGGAAATATGTAAGGTTTTTGTCAAAAAGAAGTATGAATCAAACTAGAAGAAAGTACCAATAGCGTGGTTTTGTTTTAACCCATCAGCGCCCATGGTCCTTTTTTTTTTAGGACAGAAGGATAATTCATCATATTTCTGCAACACCTGTATTTTTCTGAGATATCTTTAGTTAGTC
>NW_026308819.1:0-441 GCF_001194135.2 Octopus bimaculoides | reverse complement strand
GATCTGTGATGGTGACGATGATGATGACAATGTCATTGATGATGATGACACCGATGACAATGACAATGACGATAAGGACATTGATGATAATAATGAGGACAACATCGTTGATGGTGATGATACTGATGACAAGGACGAGAATAATAATAAATGTGAGTGATGATGATGATGATGATGATGATGGTGGTACTGACAAGGATGGAGATGGTGATGACCACAGCAACAACAATGACAATGTACATGATAATAATAATTCACTCTTACAAATAAATTCTGCCAGCAAGAGCCAGTACAAAATGACAGTCGAAGGGAAGGTTTGAAGTAAATATTATCATTACCAATAATAATAAAGATAACAATATTATATTTATACATATCTGTTCTCTTTTTCTGTGTGTGTCTGTACACACACACACACACACACACACACACACACACACA
>NW_026308818.1:0-1093 GCF_001194135.2 Octopus bimaculoides | reverse complement strand
GTCCGACGAACAGGAACGTGAAACTCTGAGTAACAGTTTTTGTGATGTCTTTGCAGCTCAAATAATAAAGCATATTGCTCTATTTTCCCACCTTGTTTCACATTTATGTGCTTACTCTGTGGTCTCTCTCTATATATATGTGTGTGTGTGTTGAGTGTGTGTGTGTGTGTGTGTGTGTGTGTGTGTGTATGTGTGTGTGCGCGCGCGCGCGCCACACACACACATATACGCATACAGAAATAATTTCAAAATTAGGTTACACGTATAGTAACTGATTTTCTAAAATGTCATTTACATCTAAACCCACCTGCATAGCTTTAGTATGTTTGTCACTCAATTGTCATTACATCATTTTCTTCTGGATACTGACTTCTTGATGAATGCAGTCCACGATGCCATTCACACTTCAGAAATTCTCCAGTGACAGCTAACCCCAAATCTAAAAACTTAAAGTACAGTTAAGTCTGTAGGTGGTTGGTGGGGCTAATGTACTATAAAGGCCAATTGACATCTTCTGATCAAGGAAGACAACGGAGAATCCGAAATCCTAAATATTTAAAAACT
Source organism: Octopus bimaculoides (assembly GCF_001194135.2). Classification (NCBI taxonomy): domain Eukaryota; kingdom Metazoa; phylum Mollusca; class Cephalopoda; order Octopoda; family Octopodidae; genus Octopus; species Octopus bimaculoides. The sequence continues at coordinate 529 of NW_026308818.1, read as the reverse complement.
GAAACGCGGGAATATAGTGCTAATTGAATCTGCAAGCATGTTTCGGTCTTTTTCGACTTCGTCAGTGAAATATAGCACATTCTGATCGAACACACCTATGTTGTTGGCACTCCGTCGCTTACGACGGCGAGGGTTCCAGTTGATCCAATCAACGGAACAGCCTGCTCGTGAAATTAACGTGCAAGTGGCTGAGCACTCCACAGACACGTGGTACCCTTAACGTAGTTCTCGGGGATATTCAGCGTGACACAGTGTGACAAGGCTGGCCCTTTGAATTATAGGCACAACAGAAACAGGAAGTAAGAGTGAGAGAAAGTTGTGGCGAAAGAGTACAGCAGGGTTCGCCACCATCGTGAAATTAACGCGGTATTTCGTCTGCATTCAATTTCCGCCGAGGTCGACTTTGTCTTTCATCCTTTCGAGGTTGATAAATTAAGTACCAGTTAAGCACTGGGGTTGATGTAATCGATTGATCCCTATGTCTTTCCTTGTTTGTCCCCTCTATGTTTAGCCCCTTGTGGGCAATAAA
>NW_026308817.1:0-377 GCF_001194135.2 Octopus bimaculoides | reverse complement strand
ATATGAATACATATATGTACATATATGTACACGTGTGTGTATGTGTGTATATATGTAGGTAAATATATACATGTGTGCATGTATATGGACACAGACACACACACACATAAACACACTCACACAAACTTATATATATATGTGTGTAATGGAAAAATCGAAAAATATTTTTATTTTATTTCTTTTGCACAATGTTTTGTGTATTGAAAATATTAAGTGTTAATGGGTGCATAATTACAATCCACTAAAAATAGTTGTTCTGAGGGGTTCTTTCTCCCAATCTATGTCTCCTTAAATTATATATTTAACCTCAGTGAACCCATTTTAAAATTAAGTTTCAAATATGACTTATTTTTATTGGTTGTTTTTTTTGTGTGTTT
>NW_026308815.1:4026-12251 GCF_001194135.2 Octopus bimaculoides | reverse complement strand
TGTTGGAAACGGTACATTTTCCTTCAGCTTACAACTCACTCTTTCTTTCAAGTCCACAGCTTTGAAGCTGTCACAGTCAATGTAGGTACAATGAAAGGCAGATCTGGTATGATTGTTAAAATGCTAGAGCGGAAGCATGTACACGTGTCCTCTGTGCAAGAGGTAAGAGGAGGACTCCGTCGGTAACGACGACGAGGGTCCCAGTTGATACGATCAACGGAACAGCCTGCTCGTGAAATTAACGTGCAAGTGACTGAGCACTCCACAGATATGTGTACCCTTAACGTAGTTCTCGGGGGAGATTCAGCGTGACACAGTGTGACAAGCCTGACCCTTTGAAATACAGGTACTACAGCTGAGTGGACTGGAGCAACGTGAAATAAAGTGTCTTGAACAAGGCCACAACACGTCGCCGGGAATTGAACTCATGACCTCACGATCGTGAGCCGAGTACCCTAACCACTAAGCTACGCGCCTTCACACAATAGGTAAGAGGCAGAGGAGCATCAGTCAGGTATCTTCTCATTATTATTATTATTATTATTCAGCAGCTATCTTCACCCTTTCTGTAACACCTCCGCCTATGCACCTCCATCGATAATAAGAGATGAACAAAACGGACTTCACAAGGCCCTTTTGCAGGCAACATCGATGATAAATGACAATGAACCTTATCATTTCGGCTGGGGACTTAAATGGACAAATCAGGGCATGCACCGATAGTTTCCATGGCGTACATGGAAGTTACGGCGTTGGTCCTAGATGGAAACTAAAAGAGATCCATCATCTGTGTGTATATAGATAGATAGATAGATAGATAGATAGATATACATATATATATATATATATACATATATATATACACACACACACACACATATACATATATATATACACACACACACATATACATACATATATACACACACACACACACACACACACACACATATATATACATGTTTACATATAAATACATACACACACATACACACATATAGTTCGTATTTGTATTTGGTTTGCAAGATTCTTGATGTGAATTCGTGTGTTGAAAGAAATACTATTGAACCTTGGGAGGGGCATTATGCCGGTAGTAATAATAGACACACGCACTGGTTCAGTCCTTTATTGTTAGTTAATGGGTTAGTTACTCCTGTAACCAATTTATCGATCAGCCGTTTTTTACTAGTTTTTCAAACTCGTATGTTAAACACTTTGGTCAAACAGTTCATCGTTCAAATGGTCGATATCGTTAGTGCTATCATTTTTTTTTTGTCAAATAATTATTTCATTGCATTGTTCCAATCTCTTCAGTGACGCGTCTCTCAACTTCCATTTCTTTTGAACTCATGTTACAGCGTTGAGATTCGTCCGAGATGAGTATATATATATATATATATATATATATATATATATATATACATATATATATATACACACACACACACAAGTGAGTGGACAAACGAAAGAAGGGCACTCAACAAATTTATTGGGAGTTACATGTATGGATCAAAGCAGTTTCATTGAAATACTCCGAGTTTTAAGCTTGAAACTCCGGGTATCAACGAATTTGAATCAAACTGTTTTGATCCATCCACTGCGTGGCACCTTGGGCAAGTGTCTTATGTTATGGCCTCGGGCGAACCAAAGCCTTGTGAGTGGATTTGGTAGACGGAAACTAAAAGAAGCCCACCGCGTGTATATATATATATATATATATATGCATGTTTGTGTGTCTGTGCTTCTCCCCCCATCGCTTGACAACCGATGTTGGTGTGTTTACGTCCCCGTAACTCAGCGGTTCAGCAAAATGAACCGAGAGAATAAGTACTAGGCTTACAAAGAATAAGTCATGGGGGTCGATTTGCTCGACTAAAGGCAGTGCTCCAGCATGGCCGTAATCAAATAACTGAAACAAGTAAAAGAATATATATGTCTAGCTATCCGCTAATATGCACATATATGATGCACTACTTTTAGCTTCCATCTATCCAATTCGGCATTGGTCGGCCCATGGCTATAGTAGAAGATACTCAATGTGCTGAAGAGTGGAACTGAACCCGAACCACATGGCTGCAAACCGAGTGTCTTAACCGCATAACGACGCATGTGTCTTATTTGAATGTATAAATATCTTTTGTGTTTGAAGTTATTTAACCCCAGGTAAAATAAAAACAAAACAAATCCTCATCGAGAACTATGATCAAAAGCGTTCTATCCGTGACCTTCACCATTTATTGTTCAATATAAGACATTTCATTCTCTAATGTTTCTTTATTTCTATGAGACGCGGAGTTGTGATTGCAGCGAGATTTGGCTGCTCTGTCTTGCAATCTCAGTGTCTACATGCAGGATCTCTTAGTGCCTGGTCTTATATTTGCATATCTTTCACATATTAATATTTTTATTTATTTATTTCTTATATAAATTTCTCCATTTGCGTTTTGTGAGCCTTTTTTTTTTCATATTTATACTTATATACGTCCACACCATTCCGTATTACACGTACACGTATACACATACACGTGCATACACAGACACACATATACATATACATTCTCTTTGTATATGTATGTCTCTCACACACTCTATTTCTCTCTTACACGTTTCTATAGGCATATAGACATAAACATACATACATATATATTCCATTTATAAATCATATATATATATATACATAATGTACACATATATACATACATACAAACATACAAACACACGCACACACACATATTATACAAGTATGCATGTTTATACATACATATACATAAATATGATTATATATATATGGAGATAGATAGGTATCTTTATATATATATATATATATATGCTTGAATGTATGTATGTTTGTATATACGTACGTACACACACATGTACACACACACACACACACACACACACACACACACACACATATATATATATATGCACATGTAATTCGGTTTTATTTTTCTCTCGCTACCATTTACAAGTAATTTTCCAGTAAAGATATTGACGCCTAAGCTTCTCTAATCCTTAAAAGCTCGCGGATTACAAGTTTGTGGCCACGACACGTAGGTACGTATAAATACACATACCCCCACTCCCACACACATCTATACATACATACATACATACATACATATATATATGTATATGGATATATGGATGGATGTATATTGGAAAAATGGCTGCGTGTAGTTATGTATTTGTCGACGGGAATGAAATTATAAGACCACCCACTCGCAAAGATTTTTAACAGTTTATACCATGACGATGTATAATTTGGAACATTTATAGATCTTAACATTTTATTCCTCCATTTTATAATAATGGTAATGTCTTATCGTATTACTATTTGTCTTATGATGTTAATCTCTCGTAGTCCGAGAAAGATGGTTCTGCAATTTCGTACTGAAAAACCTGGTACAAATGATATGTATGGAAGTGATCAAATGTTCGTACTGCACATTAGGTCACACCTCCCATCAAATCGAGGTTACCTAAACAGGTGCAAGGTGTATCATGTATCAGGTGTCGAAGTGATCACAAAGCAACGTGGAATAAAGAGATTTGCTCAAGAACACAACGCGCTGTAGCATCCGGTTCAGGAACTGAAACCGCGATCTTGCGAGCAACACACCTAACCACTGGGCCATGCTGCCTCGACACTGACTTATACCTCATGATTGTGAGCCCGACGCGCTAACCACTGAGCCATGCGCCTTCACTGTATGGTTATACTCAAGCAGTATCTAGCACACCCCCTGCAGCTCCATGGATGCTACAAACACTTTGATTAGTCTTTCCTTCCTGGCTCTTCTGGAAACAACCCAGGAATAGTAGAGGTTGTTAAGTTACAGTTTCCTCTGTCACACCGTCGAACAACAACTAAAAAACAAAAAGCAAAAAATAAAAAGCTAAAAACAAAAAAATAGCAGCCTTAGTACTTCCGAAAAGTACCGTATTATTGTACGATCATACAGTACTGTCCCGTAGTAGTATCTTATAGTGCTGCCTTATAGTACTATTTATAGATATGTATTGCAGAGAGGAAAATATGAATAAATAAGAGAAAACAAAGAAAATTGGGCTGTCATACACCAATAATGATGATGCTGATTATGGTGGTGATAGTGGAATGATGGTCGTGGTGGTAAGCGGTGGCGAAGGTGGTGGTGGTGGTGGTGGTGGTGGTGGAAGTAGTGACAAGAAGAAGGACGACGACGCAAACAACGACGCCGAGGACGAAGACGCCGAGGACGACGAGGATGATGATGATGATGATGACGACGACGACGATGATGATGAAGATGATAAAGATAATGATGAAGATGACGACATTGATGATGGCAACGACGACGACGATGATGATGATGACGAAGAGATGGTGGTGATGATGTTGACGATGACGATCGTAATGATGATGACATTGGTGGTGATGATGATGATGATGATGGCAGTATTGTTGTAATTATTGTCGTTGTTGTTACAGGTGTCGATGGTGGTGTTGTATACCATGTTTATCAGGAAAACGGTAAAAGGTAATGTACGAAAGTAACGCGATGTATTCGAGCCGTCCATTTTGTTTTATAGCCTGGCATTTATACGCAACAGCTGACATTTAAGGCCGAATTCCATTTAGACTGATCACAGAAACAGCAACAACAACATCAACAACAACAACATTACAGAGACTCTTTTGCAAGGTTACCTGATATGCTAGAAATAACAGTTAAATAATTATTTATTCTATATTTCAATTGTCATTTATAAAGAAATGTGAAGAAAAATTGATGATGACGAGGAGGAGGATGACGGTTGTGGTGGCGGTGGTGGTGGTAATGTGGTGATGATGATGATGATGATGGGGATGATGGTGGAGGTGGCGGCGGTAGTAGTGGTGTTGAGTGATGCTGATGATAGCAATGATGATGACGAGGAGGATCAGGATGATGATGAGGATGATAATGATGGCGTTGATGACGATGATGATGGTGATCGACATCATCATCATCATCATCATCATCATCATCGTCATCAATTTACACCAAGACTCCTGAGAACTTTTAAACACACACACACAAGCGCACGCACAATAATACCAAACTTTTCCTAAACACTCATGTTCTTGAGATTGACAAACCTTGTTCCTTCATTACCGAACATCGGTAAATTAAGAATTGTGAATTAATCTGACAAGGAATACAAGAAATTTAATTGTAGAATCAATATCAGAAGTTATATGGCGAAATATCTTGGAGAATGTTAATTCCTTTGCGCCAAATTCCTCGTTAGTAACAATCGCCTTCGCAATTATTACAAGAGCGTTCAGTTCATTTAGTGTCCTCTCTTGCATTTAACCAATTCCATATGTACACAAATATATCTATAAATCTCCCCCTCTCTCCTTCTCTCTCTTCCTCTCCCCTCTCTCTCTTTCTCTCCCTCCCCCTCTCTCGCTATCTATGTCTGTCTATCGATCTATCTATAGATATTCCGTGGTATTTCATTTTATGACTGATTTTTATTGGCGATTATTAATTTACTTTCGGTTTTATTTTATTCATTTAACGACCAGCGACTGTATACACCAATATACAATATATGTATACATATACGTGTATATATACAGGGTGCAGTGAATAAATTGTCGTTTAAATTATGCAAAAACGAAAATAACACTAACATCTCATTTTCAAAGGATGAGCTCTCCTGCTTGTGTAGCATGGTGCAGTGTCCTGTTGCCAGACATAGGGTCTTCCAGCACCCATCTTCTTGACCCAGGGCAGCACTACCTCCTCCAGGCACTTGATGTAGGCCTCCGTGCTGAGTCTGAGGCCGTGTGGGAAGATGAATGGAGGCATAACGTCACCATGGTTTCTTAAACATTCTCTAGAACAACACTATACAAAACCAAATATATGGCACCCTAGGCATAACACCAACATGAACTTCTAACTTGTTGTCTCTTGAGGTCTCTGGGTGAGACTTGGAGTAAACTTGTACAAATGCAAAGCAAATGTCAAACATATAATAATAATAATAATAATAATAATAATAATGATAATAATAATAAAAGCAGATTCTGCGACACATTTGACGAAACAATAAACCATCTCGTCTCGAGATGTCCTGTGCTGGCACCAAACAAATACAAAAATCGCCACGATAGGGTAGGACAGTACTTACACTGGAAAATATGTAATCACTACAAAATCAACACTCCTGCTTACTGGTATGGGCATCATCCTGAGCCAGTCTTTGAAAGTAAAAATGTCACTATCCTCTGGGATTTTCCAGTCAACACTGACAGAACGATCCAGGCTAATCGACCAGACATAATCATTAAAGACAGGGAAGAAAATACTTGTACATTAGTAGAAGTAAGTGTTCTCACTGGTTAAAATATATCTGTCAAGGAATTTGACAAGCTAAGTAAATATAAGGGCTTGGAAATTGAAATACAAAAGATGTGGCATCTTAAAGCAAGAACTGTTCCTGTTATTGTAGGTGCCCTAGGTATGATTTAAAAAAAGGATGTCAGAAACATCTAGATAATATCCCAGGAGAACCATGTCTCAGAGAAATCCAGAAGAATGTACTGACAAGTACTGCCCATATCCTTAGAAAAACTCTATCCATTTAAATGCCGGTGTTGTATTACATGAAGATATTTCGCTACTTCCCCTCCCCAAGCTTTCAGTCATACTGTATCATCTCTTACCCTTCACTCACCCCAGGACAGTTGGTGCGTCTTGGCAAGTGACTGTAACAAGCATGCAGATGAAAAGTAATAATAATAATAATAATAATGATAATGTTCACTGGTAGTGAACCGCTGACACCGTAGTACATCTCCAGCATTAGAGGCTGTGCAAAGACAACAACAACAACAACAACAATAAGAAGGTAATTCGAATGTGAAGTCTAAAAACAAACAATTCCTATCATAGTGGGCGTGTTAGGTATGATTAAAAAAATATTCCTGAGTGTTTCATCCGAACCCATCCAGCGGTTCTTGAGATATCTTATCCACGGACAAACAAGCAAACAAACAAACAAACAATACCTCCTCCTTCGCTAAGGTGGAGGTAATAATAATAATGGTAATAATGATATCAATAATATCAATAATATATATATTTATATGTTGTTAAGTATACGTCCGGTCATAGAATGACCAATGGTTTCACATCCATAAAGCGCTTAGCTTTATGGATGCGAAACCACTGGTCACTCTATGAACAGACAGAGACTGAACTGCATATAAAATGTATTACTGCGCTCTGTTCTTTAGAGTGTATTTCTATTTCAGATGTATGATATACTGATGATATGTGTGTGTGTATATATAATATCTACAGGGGTTGGACAAAATAATGGAAAAACCTTAAAATTTCAAACAAATTTATTTCAATATGGGGTAGGACCAACTTTGGAAATAATTACAGCTTGAATTCTATGAGGTATGGACTCGTACAAATTTTGAATTGTTTCCAAAGGAATTTTTGTCCTTTCTTCAGCTAAAACAGTCTCCAGTTCTTGTAGTGATGATGTTGGAGGATATCGACTCCTAACTTGTTTTTCTAAAATGCACCATAAATGTTCAATAATATTGAGATCTGGGGACTGTGGTAGCCAGATAAGATGTTCAACTTCACTAGAATGTTCCTCATGCCATTCATAACAGCTTTAGCAGTGTGAATTGGTGCATTATCATCCTGAAAGACTGTGTTTCCCTCCGGAAACAGTTCCGCAACCATAGGATGAATTTTATCAGATAAAATGCTTAGTCTTGACTATTAATTCTACCATGAAGGGTAGAATTGAGCCGGCAGATTTCTAAGCTCTCCCAACCCAGATCATTACAGATCCTCCTTCATGTTTAACAGCGGGAAGAAGGCAGTCTGGATCAAATGCTTCTTTTGGCTGTCACCACACGTATACTCGGCCGGTGGTCGGAAATAAGGTAAAGGATGACTCGTCCGAGAAAATAACATTCTTCCACTGCTCTAGGGACCAAATCTGTAGGTTTTTACTCCACTCTAAACGCTTCGCAACGTTTGTTTTTGAAAATAGTGGATTTCTGATTGCAGCCCTCCCGTGAAATCTGGCTTTGTGCAGTTCCCAGCGAACAGTTTTTGTGGAAACTGGGTTCTCTCAGTGGTCATTAAACTCTGCAGTAATCTTGGGAGTTGTACTTTTGTGATCCTTTCTAACAATTCGCGTAAGATTCCGACGGT
>NW_026308815.1:1747-3967 GCF_001194135.2 Octopus bimaculoides | reverse complement strand
GTCATTACTTTCCAGACAGTACTTCTTGACACAGCAAACATTTCGGCTGTTTTCGTTATGCTAGCGCCTGCCATACGAGCACTAACAATTTGATCTCTTTGATAGTCCAATAAATCTGTCATTTCAATTAATCTTAATTACCTTTTTCTAATGATATCTGAAAAGAAACAGCAATTTTAGCAAAACATATTAAGCAACACTAATAATAAATCAAAAACAGAAAAATAAACAAGCTTTTGACGGTTTTATAGATATTTCGAAATTATGATGCTATGGTGCTAGGTGTTTCTATTATTTTGACCAACTCCTGTGTATATATATGTGTGTATGGATGGATGTATTCACACACACACACACACACACAAACACACACGCATATATAATGTATTTTTGTCTTTGTGCCCCACCACACCGATAGGAGAAGGAGAAGAAGAAGAAGAACAGCAATAACGACAATAAGAACAACAATAAAACTTACGTATGAGATCCGGGGAGCCATTGGCATAAAACACCTCAATATTCCTGGAATGGAAACCGTTGCGACGCAACATATTGTAGATATTGCGGAGGTTGGTCTTGTGTTCCATCTTCAAAGCAAACCGGTTCCATCCGCCCGAGAGCAGCACCGCCCAGTCACAAATCTCCATGGGTCGGCAGCGCGATGTTGTAAGGTGACGCCGTTTTTGACCCAAACTTGTAGTCAAGTCGCATCGCTTCGTATTGATTTTCAACGGGTCGCACGTTAACCCGGACGTCTCCTTGTCAGGGAGGAAACGTGGACAGGAAGTAGAAAACCCTGGAATGTCTGTATAACAGGACAGTTGTGCTTCCTTGCTGTTGGCATGGGAACGTCTCTCGTGGTACACCGTTCGCTGAACGGTTGGTATAAAACTGATCTCGCATCGGCGAACCAAATCTGTGTGAGCAGATTTCGGTCCCAGTTCGTTCCTACACCGACGTCTAATGGCTAGTGACACGCAATCTCCATCTGGAAAAAGAAAATAATAAAATAATAGAATTTAAAACGTAAATAACCTATCGTTATTATTGTTATTATTATTATTGAATGAGAGGGCAGTGCATGCCATCAAAGTAACACTGGGGTACAAATATACGAAGTCCATTATACCCATCATGACTACCCGTCTGATAAAGGTGCACCAGGCACATGCATCACCACCATATGTGTGCGACATGGTGATCTTATATCAAGATGGACCAAACATGACCTTGCAGGTGGGGGTCCATACTTTGGCATTCATCCTTTCGGGGTCGATAAAATAACCACCAGTTGAGTATTGGGGTCGATTTAATCGACTCATCCTCTCTCCCGAAATTGCCGACCTTGCGCCAAAATTTAAAACTATCAACTAGATCTGCCTTTATTAAAACAGATCTAAGATTAGCGGCATTCTAGCTGTGACCATCAATAATTTAGGGACACATCTTGAAGGAAGACATTATCTAATGCACGTCTCCATTTTGTACACGCCTTGAGATGTAAAGGCATTCGATTTAAACATGAACTGCGTCATCAGACTGACTGGCCGTCACAAGGATCCACCGGCCACGGGCAATTAATAATTTCAGCGATGATTATGATGATGATAACATGTATGCATATCTCCACCCTCTCTGTCTGTCTGTTTCTCTCTCTCTTTCTTTCTCTCTCTCTCTTTCTTTCTCTCTCTCTCTCTTTCTCTCTCTCTCTTTCTCTCTCTCTCTTTCTCTCTTTCTCTCTCTCTCTCTACATACATCCCATGCGTGCCGCTAAGGGGTTGCACTGGACGGCACTTCCTCTTATTATTCACTGGTGCACCTTCAGATTTACAGTGATACTGTTATTTCGAAACCTCACTTCAGCATTATTACAAATTGGTGCCAACACAGAACATTCTGAAGCACCCCCAGGCACTAAAGTCTGGTGACGGGCCTGCTTATGTATGTATGTATGTATAAACTCCTATACAGACTTTTGTATAAACAAACATATTCGTGTATATAATGCATCTCAGTCTCTATACGTATATATATATATATATATATATATATATAAATTCAAAAAGGGATAAAACTCTTTTACAAGAATTTTATCAAGGAGCCAGTGTGTAAAAAAAATTCATAAGGGAAATAAAATTCTTGTAAAAGACTTTTATCCCTTTTTGAATTTATTTATCAATTATATACACGGAATATATTCAATGTTGAATTTTTATTCCT
>NW_026308815.1:0-1711 GCF_001194135.2 Octopus bimaculoides | reverse complement strand
CCCAGAAGCAACCTGGAAGTATTCTCGCTTCTTTGATGAAGATATATACAGATAAACTTCATTCCCTTTACTCTGTCGGATACGTAGTGTGTTCGTTTTTGGTGAGGTGAGAATTCTGTTTATTTACATATATTTTTGGGACAATACTGTGCTGATGAACGAAATCTAGATTCATTCTAGTAATCGCGAAATCGGCCGATACACAGTTAAGTTTATTTAAAAGAAAGTTGGTCGTCTTCTGTTGGTTTTTTTCCTCGCATTAGGTACTAAATGTGGTTATTTTGAGAAATCCACTGTGTGGCGTTATTATTTTCTGTAATAATGCCCTTTATATAAATATATATATATATATATATAGGTATATACACAGACACACATACACACACACACATATATACGTATGTATATGTACATGTAGATATATTCCTATTTTTATATATCTATGTGTAATGTATGCATTTATATATGTATATATAAATGTAATTACACACACGCGTGCACACATACAACACACACACACACACACAAACACACACATATATTTTAGAGAGAGAGAGAGAGAGGAAGAGAGATACAAAAGGTAGATAGATAGATATTTAGACATATTCCTCCTTCCGTATATAACGTATTCACACACACACACACACACACACACACACACACACACACCTGTGCAAGAAAGAATTCAAGATAAAAACAAAAAGGAAGTAAGCATAGAAAATGCTGATCCAATAAAATAAAACTTAAGCTATGATGAAACCGCAAAACGACTGAAGGATCAACCAATCAGAACGCAGCAGCAGTCAAGTATGCATAATTAATTAGCCTCCCTGTGTGCGTGTGTTTATTTATATTGCAATATGAATGAACATTTCATTAGATTATTAATATTCGCAGGCGAAAATATTTACAGTATCTATGTATGTATCTGTGAGTGTGTGTGTGTGTGTGTGTGTGGATATTTTGTGGAAAGAAGCTGGCTTTCCAACCTCATGTGGCACATTGGCCAAGTGTCTTCTACTACAGCCTAAAGTCGACCAAAGCCTTGACAGTGGATTTAGTTGACAGAAACTGAAAGAAGCCTAGGGTGTGTGTATCTATCTATCTATCTATCTATCGATCGATCGATACATAATATATACATATAAACATACACATATGTATCTATATATATGTGTAGCTCGAAACGTCAAAGACTTTCCGTATTCCCGAGCGTCATACTAATACATCCTTTTGTTATTTACACCACCTGTCCTCGTCTGTTGTTGTTTTTTCGTATATTCTCCCATATATATATATATATATATATATATACACATATGTATATAAATAAATATATATGTGTGTGTGTGTCTATATATATATATATACATACATATATATATGTGTGCGTGTCTTTATGTCTGCTTGTTCCCCACCACCGCTTGACAACCGGTGTTGGTATGTTTACGTCCCTGTAACTTGTTTACGTCCGCAAAAGAGTCCAATAGAATAAGTACCAGGTTTTACGAAAAGAAACAAACAAAAAAAAAACAAGAAGTACAGCAGTCGATTCGTTTGAATAAATCTCTTCATGGCTGTGCTCCAGCATGGCCGTATTCTAACAACTGAAACACGCGAGAGATAAGAGACATCAATATTTATTGTATATACGTATATATATCAAAATTTCAAGGAGTTCCTGCCTTAAAAACAGGAACTAAACCACAGT
>NW_026308814.1:0-556 GCF_001194135.2 Octopus bimaculoides | reverse complement strand
TCGGATTAAGGAAATTTAGTTGCTATTTCTACCAAACAGGTCAAGCGATCAAGTAGCTGTTTCGTTGGTGATTGGGGAGTTCGTTGGATTTGTTTGTTTGAGATGTGTGTGAGTTTCCCACATTGAAGTGCAACTCTACCCCTTTCAGAGCGCCACCAGATGCCATACGGGACATTTACCATCAAAAGCGCAGCTGTATCTACGTCATGCTCCTCCATTAACGACGTCACATCAAAGCCTTTCCGAAATCACAAGCGAGGAATTGAATTTACCATTGTCTTTTTCAAAGAGCCCAATTCTTCCTTGTCATAATTCCATCGCTTAGCAACATGAATTGGTAAGAAGTAGATGGTTGATTGGCTTGCGGCGGAGTCGTTGAGGGCGGGGGTTAGTCAGATGCCGATGGAGTGGGTTGGGGTTAGCAGCGGTCTTTGAAAAGTGAAAACTGATCCGAGGTTGGCAAAGGGAAAGGACAGAGTAATTACCAAGATTATTTCAGCTGTGAGGCACACATAAACACACACACACACACACACACACACACACACACACACAC
>NW_026308813.1:0-339 GCF_001194135.2 Octopus bimaculoides | reverse complement strand
TCCTTTCTCACTTCATGTACCACTGCCTCTTTCATCTCTTTTATACTGCTTTTGCAAAATGGCCTGAAATTGTGCATCCCTAGGCCGGCTCTTGCTTCTGGCGTTGCTCCGACTATATCGGCATGTCTTAGTATTCCAATCGCTCTGTTTACTGCCTCTTCCGCATTCCATTTCCTCCCTGTTCATACCTTTGGAGGGTTTTCTCGGATGCTCTGATCTTTTGAATACCTTAGCATCATTATTGTCCTCGCCTTTCCTGCTTTATATTCTTCGGTGATTGATGTTATTAGTAGTTGCAGCATGGGTTTTCCATATAGTGCAGTTGTATTCAGTGGTTTT
>NW_026308812.1:0-626 GCF_001194135.2 Octopus bimaculoides | reverse complement strand
TATATATATAAATATATATATATATGTATATATATATACAAAAAGAGAGAGAGAGAGAAAGAGATATTGGATCTTTTCCATTTGGCTGCCAGCGTCAATTTCTGTTCAAATTGATTTCATATTCAGCGTAATGATACAATTTTATAGGTTAATGAATGCCATGAAAATCATTTTTGCTATAAATCAATAAATAAAGAGTTATCAGCTATTAAAGATTGAAAATTTTGGGTAATTTTAGTCAATTGTAAACCACAAACACATTCATGCCAGTCTCCATAGTAACAAGCAGAACATGAGAACACTTTTGCCTGCAAGAAAGCATATGTTGAGAAATACATTGAAACCACTTGTTAACACTGTGTTCTACTGTTTTATCTACTGGAAATTTTACCCATCTGTTGACAATGGAGTATGTAAATTTATGCAGGAGATAGGAAAATTGCGATTTGTTCAAAAAATTGATTAAATGCATTTCTATCTTTCATTTTCAATGAACTAACCAACTGTTTTTTAAAAAATATTTAATTTGTAATGTGTTATTTTGCTTGTAGATAAATCTTTTAAGTTTGTGCTCTAAGTCTCTTTTACTTGTTTCAGTCATTTGACTGCGGCCATGCTGGAGCACC
>NW_026308811.1:0-501 GCF_001194135.2 Octopus bimaculoides | reverse complement strand
CAACTAAGTTTACATCAAATAAAGCTCGTTAATTTTATTGATATTCTATTGCATAGCCTTTAGTTTCTAAATTATGACCCCTGTGATATGGATCATCCCATTAACCACACACTATAACATTTTACCCTTGCTATAATCCCCCATTAATTTGAAATAAGGTGTAGTCTCGCAACCTCTGGATATTATCTTGGAATTTACCTCTTTACTATTTCTTACTATTTTTTACTACTTTATTATTTTATTTTACATTTTCACATGTTTGATTCTTACCATTATGGACTCCCTGATGAAACTTTGGGACTCAATTATTGTCCAATTTCTGTCCAACTTTTGTTCAACCTTTGTACAATCTTTATATAATATATGTATAATATTGATATGATGTGTCAACTTTGACATGGTGGATCCCAAAGTAGAAACAGCTGTAAGAGTAAAATTTTATTCACTCATTTATTCTTCTTTCTTTCTTTCTTTCTTTCTTTCTTTCTTTCTTTCTTTCTT
>NW_026308810.1:0-1080 GCF_001194135.2 Octopus bimaculoides | reverse complement strand
GGTGCAATGGTAGGTTTGGGTAGTATTTAGGTGACTCTCCTGCATCTAATTGCTGTCCTTTCCTCCTGCTGTTGTCAAAGAGTATCTATTTCTCATCACAAGTAATGATGTGAAGTAAAAATGGTCTTTTTCTAGTCGCGAAAGCAATAAGGAGCATACTTCGAGGCGTCTGGTCTTTTTTTTTTTAATCTCGTTCAGTTGACGTGGAATAAACCTATCCCTTTTCTTGACTTTTCCAATTTTTCACAAGTGTCCAAAAACAGTTGTGCGAGATGTTTGGAGTTCTGATGGAAGTTTTCGAACCTTTGTTCTCGGATTTTGTTCAACCAAAGCATTTAATCCATCATGCCGAATAACTGATTTTATCCTACCCCTTGGTTTAGTTTCAAGGCTAACATCTCCTGAACGAGAGCTTTGGAACTATCTCTGAACAGTTCTGATGTCAACAAAACCATTACCAAAGGGCCGCTTGATATTCCGTAGAGCTTCTGAGACAGAGTGACCCAGTTTGTACTCATACGAGAAAATCACTCAACATAGTTTGGTTGTAATCATTTTCATAAGGTCTGTGGGTACGAATTTTGTATACCAATATTGTTGGGAAAGAAAAAGAGTCAAGATTAATTGCAAGGTATACATAATTGAGTTTTTAAATGACTGAAATAACAAGTAATTAAAATGCGACGTTTCATGTGAAACAACTTTATATATATATCGATCTAAGGCATCCCTACAAATAAGCTACTAATACTTTCATGCTTTACGGTACTTTAAATTTCTATATTTATAAACTACACCATGTGTCTCCACTCGACCTTCTTTTTTGATATTTTCTGTTATCAAAAATAAGGTAAGTTTTGTTTTCTTCGGTAACTGAGATATCTGAAGTGTATGATTACATTTTGTTTCTATGTTTGTTTAGTTGAATTTATAAATAATATTTTTATTCTCAAGAAACTGAAACTGAAATAACAGTTTTCTACTTTCTCAGAAAGTGAAATAACTCTTGCTTTCAAACGAATTATATATACATACACGCACCCATGCACATAACTATATATATACTGATATATATATATA
>NW_026308809.1:0-455 GCF_001194135.2 Octopus bimaculoides | reverse complement strand
TATTATTATTAGTGTTATTATTGTTATTTTGGTAAGGGCTAATAATGTTTAGTTCGATGTTTTTACTGTTTGAACTCTCTAGTGGATGCAAAAGCCTCATATTGTGTGCAGATATTATCTGTGAAATGTTCTTCATGTTAGAGAAACCGAATCTAACCTTGTGTGTGTTTATGACTTGGGAGTAATGAGAATGTTTAGGAAAGTTCTTATTTCTAGCGTTTTGGAACTGGGATACCAAATTTGATTTTACACTTTTAGTAAAAGGAAGAATTACCCAGACATATTTATTAGGTTCTGGTTTAGAATGTTTTCCGGTATTGTTTATAAATAGTCTTAGTTTATTATTATCGTTGAGACATGGATTTATTTGACTGTTAATTCCCTTATTTCGTGAAAGAATGTTATGCTTGTTGCTATCGTTAGGTAATTTATGATTGAGGTTATCTTCGTATTTA
>NW_026308808.1:0-537 GCF_001194135.2 Octopus bimaculoides | reverse complement strand
TATATTGTTTTTATTTACCGGGCGGCTATTCGGAACACAAATGATTGTTCAGTCATTTTATTATTATATCAGTACCGATAAACTTCACGTTAGAAATCGGTTGGCGATGAGTAGATGCTACTAACAACGGACAAAGAGTTAGAATTAACTCTAACATTCTCAACAAGCGTTGATAGGACAATTTGTGTCTGCCTCCAATATATTCTGTTTTTAAATACAGCACGTCCATAAGACATAAATTTCTTTTCATTTTCTTTTCGTAGTTGTCTATACACGCATATATCTTTGCGCGTGTGAGCGTGCGTATGTGTGTGTGTGTGTGCATGTGTGTGTGTGTCTGCGTGAGTGTGTATAGTGTATACTTACATTATGCATTTGTATGTATATGTGTATATACATGCACACAAACACACACAGACACACACACACGAGTGCGTTTGTGTTCCTATGTGTGTATTCGCACGCGCGTTTGTGTCTGTGTGTGTGTGAGAGAGAGAGAGAGACAGACAGACGGAGAGAGAGAGAGAGAGAGAGAGA
>NW_026308807.1:0-510 GCF_001194135.2 Octopus bimaculoides | reverse complement strand
CTGTCTAGTAGTCTGATATTTTGTCAAAAAGAGAAGAAAAAAATCAGCTTTTATGAGGGAAACAATTTACACAAAAGCTTTTCCTCACAGAGTTAGATTGACGTGTAACATTGCGTTTTCGTTAGACATTTCGAGATATATTGACGCAGAACAATAACCCGAACAAGCAGCGAACTGACAAAATATATATACATAGGTGTATACATAAGTACATGAGTGTGTGTGTATGTATATATATACCTATATACATACATACATACATACATATATTTATATATAATATATATATATATATATATATATATATACATATACATAGGCGCAGAAGTGGCTGTGTGGTAAGTAGTTGGCTTACCAACCACATGATTCCGGGTTCAGACCTACTGCGTGGCGCCTTGGGCAAGTGTCTTCTACTATAACCTCGGGTCGTCCAAAGCGTTGTGAGTTGATTTAGTAGACGGAAACTGAAAGAAGCTCGTCGTATATATATATATGTGTGTTTGTGTGTGT
>NW_026308806.1:0-597 GCF_001194135.2 Octopus bimaculoides | reverse complement strand
ATATATATATATATATACATATGTACACACACACGCATATATACATAAATAAATATATATGCATATGTACACTATAGGCTTCCACACACTTCCACGTACCAAATTCACATAACAAGGCCTGGAGCTTTATTGACAGACACTCCGAAGCTGTCACGCACTGGGACTGAACCCGAAACCAATGCGAGCTACTTAACCGCAAAGCCACATGCTTTTATGTGTGTGTGTGTGTGTGTGTGTGTGTGTGTGTGTGCATATATCAGTGCTTCTGTGCGTGAGTGAGTTTGTGTGCGCAGGTGCGGGTATTGAATCTATGGAAAAGAGGAGAAAACATGCATACATAAGTACATATGTTTCTTCCTCATCAACTGCACACACTTACAAGCGCGCATCCACAACTAGGCTCATACACATAGTTGCACACATTCAGCGTCATGCATATGCACATACAGTTGCACGGACACACACGATCATAATGTATTCAACAATGTATCTATATGTATACATAAATACCTCTACATACATATCCCTATAATGTTTAAAATAGTTGTATTATTATGTGTACACGTGTGTACGTGTTCTTGTATGCGTGCATATATA
>NW_026308805.1:0-543 GCF_001194135.2 Octopus bimaculoides | reverse complement strand
CCTTGCAAGGCATTCTTGAGTCTGAAGCTACATACAACACTAAATCAGAATGCTTAGCCATGTGGTTGAAGGGTGACCATCTTGACCACATAACCATATCAGCACTAAAATATTATATACTGTTATACATACATACTCTCATATATATAGTGTTTGTGTGTGTATACACACACACACACACACACACACACACACACACACACACATATATATATATATATACGTCAAAGACTTTCCGTATTCCCGAGCGTCATACTAATATATACTTTTGTTATTTACACCACCTGTCCTCGTCTGTTGTTATTTTTTGTATATTCTCCCATATATATATATATATATGGATAATATTTATCTGTGTGTATGTATGGTTAATATGTGTGTGCATATATATATATATATATATATATATATATATGTGTAAATCTGTATATATCCATTTGTATGTATAAGTGTGTGTATGTGTTTATATATATATATATAATGTATATTTATCTGTATGCATATATATATATGCATGTATGTATGTATATATATATATATATA
>NW_026308804.1:0-227 GCF_001194135.2 Octopus bimaculoides | reverse complement strand
AGCTGTCTTTAGAAGATTTTATTCTAAATCATTTATGGTAGTTCTCCAGTTTGAAAATAACTTTTTTCCTTTTGTCTCTTCTGAACTGAACTTAAAAAATAAAGGGAACTACCCTTCCCTCACTGACTAAATTAAGAAGTAAAGCATATCGTGCTCCATTTGTGTTATACATCTGAACCAGTGCAGTCTTCTCTCCTGCAAACTATACTTCATTCATTTTAAAATAT
>NW_026308803.1:2194-2394 GCF_001194135.2 Octopus bimaculoides | reverse complement strand
ATAATATAAGGCACATAAAAAAGCCTATAAAAGGTATATAAAACCATATAAATATTTATAAAAACTCCAATATACATGCCAATGCATGTATACATTACCATAATTAGATATACATCCCTTAGTGGGTTGAATCCTCAACCCCTGACTCTCTTGGATATTTGTATGTAAATATATATAAATATATATATATATATATATAT
>NW_026308803.1:1797-1969 GCF_001194135.2 Octopus bimaculoides | reverse complement strand
AGAAAGTTCACACAGGAGAGCTAAGAAAAGGGGGAGATAACAAAAGGGGACAAATTACTTCTAAATTAATTTTATTGAACTTTAATAGGCACTTAAATATAAGATGCTCCCATAAATTTAGAAAGACATTCAAATATTTCAATTATTAATTATAATAATCTTTTAATTAATT
>NW_026308803.1:0-166 GCF_001194135.2 Octopus bimaculoides | reverse complement strand
GTGGTTGGTAAACAAGCTACTTACCACACAGCCACTCCTGCACCTATATGGTATTTTTATATATTTTATTTTTATAAACTATTTTTTATATTTTGTTTTTATAAACTAAATGAGTTATTCAGTGACATTGCTCTTGGTTGAATGAATAAATGTCTAAAGTTAAATT
>NW_026308802.1:0-553 GCF_001194135.2 Octopus bimaculoides | reverse complement strand
CAGCCTTGTCACACTGTGTCACGCTGAATTTCCCTCAGGACTACGTTAAGGGTATACGTGCCTGGAATGCTCAGCCACATGCACATTAATTTCACGAGCAGGCTGCTCTGTTGATCGGATCAACTAGAATCCTCGTCGTTGTAACCGACGGAGTACCAATACCAGTGCCAGTTAGATTGGCTACTTGTTTCTGTAGGGCTGGTCAAGAGATATTGAAACTTCTGATGAGGCCTCTATAAGGGATCAAAACCGATTAAGGCTGCTTGTCGCAATAGACATGTTTGCATTTGTACTACGTAGGTTTTGATATACAAATAGTCATACAAGCGTATGTATGACTATAATTTAAACTATACAGATCCATGCATACAAATAAGTCAAAATAGATCTATACGTGCAACGTGTGCACATATGTACGTACATACATTCATATACGCTTGCATATGCACAATATATACATGCTTGTATGTATGTTTGTATGTATGTATATATGTATGTATGTTTGTATGTATTTATATATCTATGTATTTATGTATGTATGTGTGTATGTATG
>NW_026308801.1:0-433 GCF_001194135.2 Octopus bimaculoides | reverse complement strand
AGAAAGATCCTTTAGTTCCTCCAGCCATGAATTGACCATCGTGTAACTGGCTTTGAAGGATCCAACGAGTGAGCCATGGTCACTAAATCTCCAAACTCTCTCAGTTGATGTCTTCATAATGTAGATTTAATATACATACATATCTTTTATCTTGTATCTTTTACCTGTTTCAGTCATTAGACTACGGCCATGCTGGAGCGCCGGCTTGAATTTTTAGTCCAATGAATCGACCCCCAGTACTTATCTTTTAAGCCTGATACTTATTCTATATATAGGTCTCTTTTGGCGAACCGCTACGTTATGAGGGCGTAAACACACCGACACCGGTTCTCAAGTGGTGATGCGGGGACAAACACAGACACACGCATAGATATATATACATGTATATATATACGACGGGATTCTTTCAGTTTCCGTCTACCAAATACACTCA
>NW_026308800.1:0-276 GCF_001194135.2 Octopus bimaculoides | reverse complement strand
ATTCAGAATTGTTTGTGAATATATATATATATATATATGGGTGGGGGGTGTATGTCTTTTTATCTTTTACTTGAAGGATTCTAGCTGAACAAATCGGCTCCGGGACTTATTCTTTGTAAGCCTTGTACTTATTCTATCGGTTCTCTTTCTGCCAAACCGCTAGGTTAAGTGGACTTAAACACACCAACACCGATTACCATATGATGATTGGTGGGGGAATACAGTCCCAAAGGCACAAACATTTATATATATATATATATATATATATATATATAT
>NW_026308799.1:0-242 GCF_001194135.2 Octopus bimaculoides | reverse complement strand
CAACAGGGCAAGAACCCTTCTCCTTCGATTCCCTTTTTACATGTGCACGCTAAGTATTTCATTTCACACTCACAATCCTTCCAACATTCACCCACTTTCAACAAACTTGCTGCAAGGCAACACTTTCCTCTCCACCCTCAACTTCCTTTTCAAGTAAAACTTGAAAACGTTGATGAGGGCTTGGCCAAAGGGGAAAGAGTTAGGATATTTAGATAGATAGATAGATAGATAGATAGATAGAT
>NW_026308798.1:0-213 GCF_001194135.2 Octopus bimaculoides | reverse complement strand
AGGCATGGTAAGTTCAACTCGCTGCGATAGTAAATTACTACTATCTGTTTCTGTAAATTAAATAGTGGTCTAGCCTTGTTTTCTAGGAGTGGCTGTAGCTGTCGAATAACCAGCAGCAATAATAATAGTAATAGTAGTAGTAGGAGTCGTCGTAGTGAAGTTGTGCCCCTGTGGTTTTAATAGAAATCGGGTTCTTCGATCCCCTTTGTTTAT
>NW_026308797.1:0-343 GCF_001194135.2 Octopus bimaculoides | reverse complement strand
TAGATCTAACTAAGGCATTTGACACGGTAAACAGGGACGCACTGTGGATTAATTTGTGAAAACTTGGTTGCCCGACACATTTTGTGAGCCTCTTCGAGAAATTGTACAGCAACATGAAAGCTCAGGTAGTTTTTAATGGTAATCTATCTGATGAATTTTCAGTGGACAACGGTGTAAAACAGGGAGATATTCCTGCCCCTACACTTTTCTCTATATATTTTGCCACATTGGTTTGGTATGCATTTGAGGACTGTAACAGGGAAATTGGAATCAGATTCCGGACATCTGGTAGAATATTTAATCTGACCAGGTTTAACTGTAAGGCAAAGGTTTTCAGAGTACT
>NW_026308796.1:0-272 GCF_001194135.2 Octopus bimaculoides | reverse complement strand
AAGGAACGTGTGTTGTGTGTGTATGTCTATATATGTGCATGCGTGTATGTGTATATGTGTGACTGTGTGTGTATGTGTATATGTGTGAATATATGTGTATGTATGCATACATGTGAACATGAGTTTATTTGTGTGTGTGAGTGTGTGTGCATATGTGTGTATGTATGCATACCTGTATGTTTGTATGTATGTATATATGTTTGTATATATGCATACATGTGAGTATGAGTCTATGTGTGTATGTGTATGTGTATGTATGTATGTATGTATGT
>NW_026308795.1:0-256 GCF_001194135.2 Octopus bimaculoides | reverse complement strand
TCTATCTATCTATCTATCTATCTATCTATCTATCTATCCGTCTGTCACTTTTTCTATCTCTTTACCTATATGTATATATATCTATATGCATATATCTATGTACACCCACACACATATATGTATATAATATACATATATGTATATATACGTGTATAAATAGAGGCAAGCCTCTATTTATATATTCGTTTCACTGTTCATATTCATAGAGGAGAGAGTTAAAATTAGGCAACATTTTGCTTTTATTCACAAAATACTA
>NW_026308794.1:0-1131 GCF_001194135.2 Octopus bimaculoides | reverse complement strand
ACCGAAGTGTACGGGACAAAACAGCAACAGAACATCCAATGTGTGGCAAAAGTAAAATCCATATTTCACCATTCCGCAGGTAGCATCAGTAAAGTCAAACCATAAACATCATTTACAGTGGATTACAAGTATAGGTGGAATACAAACACAGAACACCTATGACCATTTCGGGGGTATATCACCGTATTTAGGGCACAATAGAGCACTAATTAGTGATAACCCCTTCTATATATATTTTTATTCTACTGTATTTGTACTGGTCTCTAATATTTTTAATCAACTTTTTAATCGCAGTTTATTTATTTATATTATTCTATTGTATTTTTAATCGATTTTTATTCTTATGTATAAATATTTTAACTTCCCTTTACTAATTTGGTTTTGTGGTCTATGTTGTACTTCTTATATGTGGTCATTGGTGGTCTACAGCTTTTTGAGTCGATGACCTAACGGTTTTATTCTGCAATTAACTTTGTACCTATGTCTCAACTAGTTTGAGCATTTCTTTTACAGCCTTGTATAAATTCTTGGTTTTCTAGTACCAAACCGTTAATATTGAATAATTATATATATATATATAATGCATATTCATGAGCTGGTGTGTCCTATAGATAGATAGATAGATAGATAGATAGATAGATAGATAGATAGATAGATAGATAGATAGAAACAAAGGAATTTGGAGAGGTTAGATGAGGAATGAAAGATAGGAAAAAGGTGAGAATAATAATCGTCGTGAGAGTCCTCTTTGTCGCGAAGTTGATGTAATTAATGTCAGAAGTACAAAGGACAGGGCAAGCACGTCAACCCTTTTGAATTCCGGTTGCCACAGCCTCCAACCAAACAAGAGGGCGCTAGTTCATATTCCTTTTAAGAATAGACCTCAATAAAATATAGAAAATATAGAAATAATAGCTCCACGAGTAGTCTCACCTCCATCTCCTCCACTCCCCACCCCCTGCTCCACACACACACTTTCATAGAGAATTTTGCGTCAATTAGTTTTTAACTGTTGTTAACTGCTGGTTTTTTTTGTGTGTGCATCATGGGGATTAATGTTGCTTTATATATATGTTTATTGGTTTGTCTACTACTACTACTACTACTACTACTACTACTACTACTACTACT
>NW_026308793.1:0-488 GCF_001194135.2 Octopus bimaculoides | reverse complement strand
TCAACTGGTTTAGTTTTGTAAACACATCAAAGGTTTCCATTGTCCTTGCATTCACGTTAAAATACATTGGCAAATGCATGACTGACTTCGTAAACCAGCATGAAATTAAAGCTAACTTAGCAGGCGAGATGTGAGAGGGGAAAAACATTGCGAAGCAGGCAATGTCTTTATCTCTATCTTGGACGCAAAAAAACTGCGGAGAAATGATGGCAGGAAAATAAAAAAAATAACAAACAAACAAAATCGAAATGAAAAGGAAGTAAATAAATAAGATCTTAATAACAGAAGAGTATCTTTGGAATTATTATTATATTTATTAGTATTTTATATTATTGTTCCTGCTGCTGTTGGTGTTGTTGCTGCTGCCGCTGCTGCGGCGGCGGCGGCGGCAGCTGCAGCAATTGCTGCAATGCCCTCTCGGTGCTCATGGTTTTGTTGTTGCTGTTGCTGTTGTTGTTGTTATTATTATTATTATTATTATTATTATT
>NW_026308792.1:0-337 GCF_001194135.2 Octopus bimaculoides | reverse complement strand
ATACATACATACATACATACATACATACATACATACGTATACACACACACTCCTATGAATACAATCACTCAATCTTTCGTTTGAGTAAAATATGTCAAGGTTTTCTCTTTCTCTCTATCTTCTTCTTCTCTCTCACTCTCTTCCTCTGCTCTCTCACTCTTTTCCCCTGCTCTGTCTCTTTGCTTTTCTGTCGCACATTCTCCACCTTTATTCTTACTAACTCTTGTACTATCTTCTTGCACATCTTTATTCCTTTCTTTGCACATCTCTCTATATTTCATTACAATAATCCCTCCATCACTTCCCCCCTTACCTCTCTCTTTCAAACTATATATAT
>NW_026308791.1:635-923 GCF_001194135.2 Octopus bimaculoides | reverse complement strand
GGTCATGGCTGGAACAACTCATCATAGGTTTCTGGACCAGGGCTGACCTGGTGCTAAACAACCACACCAACTTTATTGTGATACCAAAACAGAACTAGATTGACTGCACGGCCTCATAGTACCTCCTTACAATTAGGTTGACTGTACTTGTGGTACCTACTTACAGTTAGGTTGACCATACCTTACTGGGATACCTACTTATCCACTGTACCTCACTGTAGTACCTACATACAACTAGATTGATTGTACTTCAGTGGTACCTAGTTAGGTGTAATGCACCTCATTGTG
>NW_026308791.1:0-625 GCF_001194135.2 Octopus bimaculoides | reverse complement strand
TTGATTGTACTTCAGTGGTACCTAGTTAGGTGTAATGCACCTCATTGTGGTACCTACTTATACTCAGGCTGACTGTACTTTATTATGGTACATACGTACTCCTAGGTTGACAGCAATTTATTGAGGTACCTACATATTTATAGGTTGACGTATCTCACTGTGGTACTTATTTATAGTAAGGATGACAGTATCTCATAATGGTACATACACCTAGTTTAGCAGTAACTTGAGGTACCTACATAAATGTAGGTTGACAATATCTTACTGTGGTACCTGTTTATAGTAAGGCTGACAATATCTCATTATAGTACATACAACTAGTTTGACAGTAACTTATTGAGGCACCAACATAGATATAGGTTGACAGTGCCTCACTGTGGTACCTATATATTGCAAGGTTGACAATATCTCATTATGGTACACCTAGTTTGACAGTAACTTAGAGGTACCTTCTTACAGCTAGGCCAACAATACCTCACTGTGGTATCTATAGTAAGGTTGACAGTACCTCATTATGATACATACTTACATCTAGGTCAACAGTATCTCATTATGGTACCTACTTATAGGTAGGTTGACTGTACCTTACTTGGTTACCTCTATGCAACTGATATAAACTCACTAG
>NW_026308790.1:0-453 GCF_001194135.2 Octopus bimaculoides | reverse complement strand
GCAGGAGTTGCTTCACCAACATATTGAAAATTTAGAAATAGCAGTTAAAAACCTACTAATTCTAGCTACAATTGTTTGTGATGCACATGGAATAATTTTGAGGAAGGATACGGAACTCACTAGTCGATATAAATTTGTAGATGCTGTTTTTTCGTATGTGATGTTTGATGTCGAGCAGTCAGATATGCATGGGCTTATTAGCATTCTCAAATTTATAATTTTGGATATCATGCTGATGAGTGGAACGAATCCTTATATTCTAATCACCAAACGTCGTACATGATTAACTAACGGCAGGTTTGTTTTCGTTTATCTTCCCTTCGTTTTTGTTCTATGTGTGCCATAAATATCGCCATCCGTTGGAGGAAAAAATTGTAGTTAGAATTAGTAGTTTTTTAACTGCTATTTTTAAATTTTCAGTATGTTGGTGAAGCAACTCCTGCTGATCCCTAT
>NW_026308789.1:0-211 GCF_001194135.2 Octopus bimaculoides | reverse complement strand
AATCCCTATTTTTGTAAGCAGTTGTATGTATATAGTATGTTTTTATTTTTATATGCAGTATAAATTAATCAAATAGAATGACACACCATTCTGCTGTGGTGGCTTATTTTGTGTTTCTCCTGCTCATTCCATAAAAATTTATTTGAAGAGAGCAGAAATTAAAAGAAGAGAAAATGAAAAGGACAGAAAGAAAGTGAAAGATCTATGTGTG
>NW_026308788.1:0-619 GCF_001194135.2 Octopus bimaculoides | reverse complement strand
TATTGTCTGTATTTTTTTTCTAGTTTTTATTGTCTATCTTTTACTTGTTTCAGTCATTAAACTTCAGCCATGCTGGGGCAACATCTTCAATAGCTTTAATCGAACAAATCTGAACTTAATGTTTTTAAATCTGGTGTGTGTTTTTATATTGATATCCCTTGCTGAACCGTTAAGTTACGGGTACGATAAGAAACCAACACCAGTTATCGAGCGGCGGTGAGGAAGAAACACAAAGACACTCACGCGCTCATGCACACACACACACACATATATATATATATACGATGGATATCCTCACCGTTTCCATCTACCAAATTTACCGGCATGGATCAGCTTGGGACGACAGTAGACGACGTTTCCCCAAGGTGCCACGCAGCGGGACTGAACCTGACACCACGTGGTTACAAAATGAGTTTCTTAACTACACACCCATGCTTGCGTCTATATCTTTAAGTTATAATTTTCTATGTTTATATGTGTTTCTCTATGTGTGTATGTGTGTATGCATGTGTATTTTCTTGTTGTTAAACCTAAGGTCAGCGCTGATCGAACATTCTCTTACGGAAGCCGGTGGGGCTTGCTCCAAGAAATCTAATTTTTTTTTTTTTTTTTTTTTTTT
>NW_026308787.1:0-573 GCF_001194135.2 Octopus bimaculoides | reverse complement strand
GCCCAAGGTGTCACGCTGTGGGACTGAACCCAGAACCATGTGGTTGGTAAAAGGACTAAGAAATACTTTATATCCACAAACATGTGGTATAGGCCCCAGAACTTAAAGAAAGATGAAATACTGCTAAGCATTTTGCCTGGCATGCTATCATTTCTGCCAGCTTACCACCTTTGGCTCAGTCCACCCTGGGTGAATGCCGTCACAAGTACAAGTAATTAAGTACAAAACCAGCAGTTTTGTGGGAAGGAAGAATCGATTATATTGGCCCCCAGTGCTCAACTGGTACTAATTTTATTGTCCTCAAACGGTTGAAAGACTAAGTTGCCTTCAGTAGGATTTGAACTTAAAATGTAAGGATTTGGAAGAAATGCTGCTAAGCATTTTCTCCTGTATAGTAATGGTTCCAAAAGGTCAGAGAATCACTGCCAAATGTTTAATTTTTTTTTTTTTAGCATCATGTCTTGGAACAGATGCATTTTGACTTCTCCCTAATCTATTTAAACCCTAAACCAGAGTCAATAGGTTTCCATCGGGGTCACTGCCTGTATGGAATAAAAAAGAAAAAAAAAAAAG
>NW_026308786.1:0-612 GCF_001194135.2 Octopus bimaculoides | reverse complement strand
CAATAAACACTCACAACGTCCGGTCTGGGAATCGAAACCGCGAGTCCGCTTCCCTAACCACTGGGCCACTGCGCCTCCACCTTATACATACATAGACACATAAATACATACATACACACATATATACGCATCTTTTATCTTTTACTTTGTCTTTAGACTACGGCCTTACTGGAGCACCGTCTTCAAGAATTTTTGGTCGAGCTTGTTTTTTTGTCGCTCCACCCGACCTAGACACTGGAAGCACGAGCTCGCTGTCGTGAATGCAACGCAATATCCACTACACCATTCACCCGCACGCGCTTACATATGCCTTGGCTAAACGTACCCAAGTAAATACATAACTGAAGAAACAAAATAAAAATAAACAAACAAATGAAAATACCAACTTTCCAGAAATAAATTAGTAAAAATCCTTATCTACGATTGCTTGAAAACATACACGGGATACAACCAATGAGATACCCAACGAACAAACACATGCACCAGGCCATCCACGAACACGAGCGGCAATATATATATATTGCACACACACATATATATATATGCAACACTACTAGAACCCAGTCGTACTAGTTTCGCGTGAAGATCGCGGTGGCGTGAAACTCGAGTCAC
>NW_026308785.1:0-531 GCF_001194135.2 Octopus bimaculoides | reverse complement strand
TTTGGTCATCTCAAAGCCAGGGTCTTTTGCAACAAGGATCTGACATTCAAGATGAAGCTCATGGTCTATCGGGCTGTTGTCGTATCAACTTTGCTGTACGGGTGTGAAACCTGGACTGTTTACTGTGAGGACATGAAGAAACTAGAGCGCTTCCATCAATCCAAACTTCGTTCTATCCTGAACATCAACTGGGAAGATCGCATCACCAACAACTCTGTACTTGAAAGATCAGGTCTCCTGAGCATCGAAGCCTTGATCATTGAACATCGTCTCCGATGGTCAGGTCACGTTCGTCGAATGAATGAACACCACCTTCCCAAGATCTGTCTCTACGGTGAACTGTCTGAAGGAAAACGCCCTCGTGGAGCCCCCTTGAGGCGGTACAAGGACCAACTCAAATCAACCTTGAAAAGCACCAACATCGACCCCGCACATTGGGAGGATATCTCAGCAAACAGACCCCTCTGGAGGCAAGCCATCTAAACGGGTTCAGCGGACTTCGAGAAAGCCCGAGTCGCAAGAGCTGAACTC
>NW_026308784.1:0-301 GCF_001194135.2 Octopus bimaculoides | reverse complement strand
GTTTGTTTGTTTGTGCGCATGTGTGTGCGTCAGTGTGCATGTGTATACACTATGTATGTATGTATGCATGTATGTGTGTGTATGCATATATATATGTATGCGTGTGTGTACGTTTGTATGTATGTTTTCTGCATATTCATGTGTTTGAGTGTCTCTATGTGTATGGATTTGTGTGACTATGTACTTGCGTCAGTTATGTATGGATGTGTGTCTCCATATGTGTTCTTGTGTGTGTGAAGAATGTGCGTGTGTATATGGTCATGTGTTTCAGTCTTCATTAGTGTATGCATGTGTGTGCTTG
>NW_026308783.1:0-407 GCF_001194135.2 Octopus bimaculoides | reverse complement strand
GGCATGTGTAACCTGATCACCTCTGCCGATCAAACTCTCAACCCCACTGACCTGCTCGAATTTGACGTCATGTTACTTAGTTTGGTTTGAAATAAAGAACTCGATTAGCTTAATAATCCCAACTTAATCCCGGGCAAAGCCGGGCTATACTGCTAGTATAGCCTGTAGTATGTGTTTCTATTGAGTTGAATACACGCACGTATTCCAGTTTTATCTTCTGTTTCGTTGTAGTTTGCTTTGAAAAGTAAAATTCTTAAATACTATATCATGATTTTCAGAATTTCAATCTCATTTTGAAGATGAGGTGACGTTTGATGTTAGTGTAAGTTGGTTGCCGAGCAAATGTGATTTGAGCTAGTTGACACCACATTTTGAATGTGAACCGTTAGATTTATTCGTCAACAGTG
>NW_026308782.1:0-281 GCF_001194135.2 Octopus bimaculoides | reverse complement strand
AAATCAATTTAGTAAAAATAACTATATATATATCATATCAAACATATATACATATATATACATACAAAACAGGAAGACATTTTTTGTTTTCTTTATATTTTCTATTCATTATTCTCTATTTTTTCTTTCTTCTTTTCTTCCTCCTTCTTCTACCATCCCTAAAATCTGTCTCAGTAAGTAGTAAACAAACTTTTAACCTTTTTTTTTGACACTCCTTAAAAAGAGCAATTGAATACAATGGCCCTTCTCTCTCTCTTTTACCACATCCATCTCTCTATCTG
>NW_026308781.1:0-359 GCF_001194135.2 Octopus bimaculoides | reverse complement strand
TTTTTTTTTTTTTTGTTTGTTTAAGCGCGCGTGGAATCAGAAAAGTGGTTTCGAGGTGGGTTAATTATCATTGCTAATGATGACGATCATATTTTGAATGAATAAGCATATTAACGACGTGTTTTATGCTGAGCTGAATTCAGTACATGAAATGCGACATTACTTTCCGATATCTCACATTATACACATATATATGAATATAATGTATGTATGTAGTGTTTTAATTATTAACTTTTGGATTATGAAATGGTGTAATTCACTCAGAATTAATTATATTATTAGTTAAGTTAAATCGAGGTTGTTTTGTTTTGGAGGGAACATAATATAAAAGCTTTCACTTTTTTTTACCTCAAGGCGGC
>NW_026308780.1:0-207 GCF_001194135.2 Octopus bimaculoides | reverse complement strand
ATATATATATTAGCTGCTTTCTCACATACAAGCAAAAGTACTGCCAGAAAGAATCACTGAAATCAGTCATTGCTGATGCAATGTGAAGCCCTTGCATGACTCTTGAGCCTGGTTAAAGATTTACACATTCTATTGCATAGTGCGTAGGAGTGGCTGCGTGGTAAGTAGCTTGCTTACGAACCACATGGTCCCGGGTTCAGTCCCACT
>NW_026308779.1:0-279 GCF_001194135.2 Octopus bimaculoides | reverse complement strand
GTGTGTGTTGGTATGTATATGCATGTGTGCATGAACATATATGTGTATACTTTTCCATATGTATGTATGTTTGGTCAATACGAGTGAGTTAGCAAACGAAAGAAAGGCGCAGTTAGCACATTTGGTTGGAGTTACCTGTATCTAACTCAACTCTACATTACTTGAAGTTTCGTGGTCATAAGACACCGCCATTTCGAATACCCAACAAGGTCGACTCTACTTCCACAAAGCTGTAAGAAACGTGGTGCTAAATCAAATTGCTGTTAAATATATATATAT
>NW_026308778.1:0-520 GCF_001194135.2 Octopus bimaculoides | reverse complement strand
GTTTGTTTTCCGCAAATCTATGTCATAAAATGGATGTGTTCAGAGAGTGCTTGGCTTAATTTTTAGGTATTGAAAAACTGAGGTACAGAGTAGCATGGTATGGTCTGAAAGAAAAGTTTTTCTTGTTTTCAGCTTTAACATGGACAGTACCAGAATAGTTGCTTCTATTCTTTTGCCGTGTCTCGATACCTCGAACACATGTTTAGACAAAAACAAAACAATCGCCCATAAAGTTGAAGAGTGTCTCTACTGCTCTTTACCTGTAACTGAAAGGTAAATACCTGGTTTTTTAATTATTTGTAGGCCAATTCACGCTAAGAGATTATGGTGACTCGTTCCTGAGCCATCTTGATGTCGTGGTCGAAGATGAGAAGGAGCTAATTTCAGTAAACTGTTATTTTCCAACCATAATCTAGTGAATAGTTTTTAATTTTTTAACATTCTTTTGCTTCGGATGAGATATTATTTTCTTTTGCTTTCATGCAACCTACCAAATTTAGACCGAACGTCCTATATATAT
>NW_026308777.1:0-391 GCF_001194135.2 Octopus bimaculoides | reverse complement strand
CTGCTATTTAGCCCTAGGAAGCAGCACCGCTTCCTGTTGGCCTTGACACAATTCATGTGTCCTTATGAGAGACAAGCACCCAGCTAATCCTGCATCCAGAGACATGTTTCTGATGACGAACAAAGACTCAGAAACAGGTCTCTGGATGCAGGCTTAGCTGGGTGGAGGTGCTTGTCTCTCCCTTGTAAATATAAGGACACAGGAAATGTGATTGTTTTGGGAAACAATGTAAGGGCCACATCATATTCTAGATCGCATTGTATTCGCATGAATACACTACAGCAATTCGTTTTCACTTCAGTTAAGTCCTTACGGCTTTGACAAAGTTATGCATTATATACCGCGTGTGGAGGCGCAATGGCCCAGTGGTTAGGGCAGCGGACTCGCGGTC
>NW_026308776.1:382-544 GCF_001194135.2 Octopus bimaculoides | reverse complement strand
TGTGTGTGCATATATGTATATATGTATGCATATATGTATGGTGTGTATGTATATTTGTATTATGCATGTATGTATGTTTATATATATATATATACATACGTGCATATAAATACGTATGTATACAAACATATACATATATATACACCCACACATGCACACACA
>NW_026308776.1:0-372 GCF_001194135.2 Octopus bimaculoides | reverse complement strand
ACACACACACACATATAGAGAAATATACATGGACACATACGTACATACATACATACATACATACATACACACATAGACAGTATATAAATATAGCATAAGACAACATACTTTTTGCTACAGCACAGTAGTAAACACCATGGCAATATACAAGACAAGACGATAACAAAACACAGTACAAACACACACCATTGCAGAACATGACAACACCACGACACCAGGCAGTAGTTTACCACACAACCCGACACCACATCGGAGTGTACAACACACCGCTATAGAACACAACACGATACTATACAACAAGGCACTCTACAACACAACACAACACAGTATCAAACAGTACTATCTAACATACCACTATACGACAGAGCTCTG
>NW_026308775.1:0-329 GCF_001194135.2 Octopus bimaculoides | reverse complement strand
ATCACCACAACTGCAAACACTATCACCACCACGATCATAATTATCATGATTATCATCCTTGTCATCATTACATCATCACCATCATCATCATCATCATCATCATCGCCATCACCACCACCGCATCCGCAACCACCACCTTCGCCATCATCATTGTCATTAATATCAACATCACAATACCCACCACCACCACTATCATCGTCATTGTCATCATTTTCAACACCATCATCACCACCACCACCCCCAAGCACCTCTACCACCATCGCTACTACAATTACCACCATCATCGTCGTCATTTCTATCACCATCACCCCCCCCATCGCTGCCACCAT
>NW_026308774.1:0-554 GCF_001194135.2 Octopus bimaculoides | reverse complement strand
TCGACTAAAGGCGGTGCTCCAGCATGGCCGCAGTCAAATGATTGAGACAAGTAAAGAGTATGCATAATTGATGTATGTATATGACTAATCTTAATTTCTGGTTCGGCTCGAGAAGCTGAAGCTGTTCCCATCGAACCCTTACGTGAGCGCTTTATCATTTGTATAATGGAAGAAGTTATTCCATCAACATTTCTCTAAGGATAATGGCATAAATTTTTCAAATTCATCCAAGGCTGCATTCTTGCGTCACCCGTCCTGTCCAAAATTCATTCTAGCGTAACATCTAAGACAACTGTTCCACCTCAGCTGTCCCTCGTTACAGATTTCCTGGATGAATAGCTTCTGCAAATTGCAAATAAGCCATCCAGATATATCTCTGCAGACAATAACTCTAGGTTATGGTGCTCAAAACCTTTTCATCAAATCTTTTCATCAGACATTTTCATGTCATATTTTCATCAGACATTTTATAGAATGAGTGTGTATGTGTGTGTATATTTGTAGGTATACAAATGAGATTCTGCATGTTTAATCTGTGCGTGTATATATATATA
>NW_026308773.1:0-379 GCF_001194135.2 Octopus bimaculoides | reverse complement strand
TATATATATATTATACGCACACACACACAAACACACAAATATATATTATACACACACACACACATGTATATATCCATACATACACTTGTACATAATCAAATTGAGAGAAACAATGCCAAAGACTTCAGAGAAAATAAATATGAGAAAAATCTTAACTAATACAATATGCCAGCAATTTTAGTTAAAAATAAGAATCTGAAATGGTCGGTGCAATGTCGATATGATTTCATTGCTGTTTCTTCAAAAACACATAATCAGATTTTACTCTATGTGTATTATTAAGATATTCAATAATTCAATTGTATCTGATAGGTTTCTTTTTAGGTATTTTTGTTGTTTGTTTTTGTACTTTTTTTCTTTTTTTCCTTTTTTTTTTTTT
>NW_026308772.1:0-209 GCF_001194135.2 Octopus bimaculoides | reverse complement strand
GTATATATATATATGTATATATTTATATGTATATATATGTATGTATATATGTATATATATGCATGTGTATGTATGTATATATGTATATATATGCATGTGTATATATGTATATACGTATATATTTATGTCTCTCTCCTTCCTTTCCCGAGCGTCCAATCGCACTATCCGTATCACGTCATCACTTTGTTGTTTTTTTGTTATTGTTTTTT
>NW_026308771.1:0-295 GCF_001194135.2 Octopus bimaculoides | reverse complement strand
CATTGTTCTTTTCAGCATTTTATTATGTTACTTTTATAGCCTATTTGTTTATTTAACTTTTTTTATATTATCACGTAATTATTCCATTGTTTATATTTCATTTCTTTCATCAGATGACGAGCGTAAAACAAATAACATTCTCCAAGCAGTTTGTTATGTTTCCCATCGTATTTTCTCTGCATTCATTGTTTTCATGCCAAATAATAAGAGCAATGGTCAATCATCACAATACCTTCATATTTATTGATGGAAATTCATAAAATATTACGATAGAAATATAGATGAATGAATATAT
>NW_026308770.1:0-326 GCF_001194135.2 Octopus bimaculoides | reverse complement strand
AATATATATAAGCGTATTAAAGACACAGATGTACAATGACATTTACTTATATGTACGCGCGTGTGTGTGTGTGTGTTTGTGTGAGTGAGTTTTTATGTGCGAAAATAAGTTTTCGTTGTATTGTGAATATCAATATATTTAAATGTATGCTCTTACATGGATACGTGCATACATTTCTATATGCATGCGCTCATGCACACATACATAAATACATATATCATGTGTGTATGCATTTGTAAGCAACCGTGTGTGTGTGTTTGTCTATGTGCATATACAGCCACATTCCATATACATATATATGTGTATATATATATATATATATATAT
>NW_026308769.1:0-209 GCF_001194135.2 Octopus bimaculoides | reverse complement strand
TGTGAGTGGATTTGGTAGACGGAAACTGAAAGAAGCCCGTCGTGTTTGTCCCCCTACCATCGCTTGACAACCAATGCTGGTGTGTTTATATCCTCGTGACTTAGAGGTTCGGCAAAAGGGAATGATAGAATAAGTAGTAGGCTTGTGCTAGGCACAAACAATAAGTCCTGGGGTTGATTTGTTTGACTAAAGGCGGTGCTCCAGCATGG
>NW_026308768.1:0-564 GCF_001194135.2 Octopus bimaculoides | reverse complement strand
ATATATATGTATTTATACGTACACAAACACACATACCTACACATAATTTTCGTTTTCCCTTTCCTATATGTAATTTGATTGCGCGCAGTTTATGTTAGGTTGCATCTTGTAATTTCGATAATTCATCAGATTCCTGATTTGAGCTCTGGAACGAGGATTAACCGTATTCACTGTTGCAGTGTTGATGAGGACAATCGTATCATTTTCCTATTTACAGTTCACTCAAGCAACGTAATTTGGTTCTGGTTATTCCCTGTAGATGCCTGAATTAGCAGCTAAGTAACGTGAAAATCATACCCTATTGTTTTAAAATTTCTGTACGAATAAAATGCCCGGCATTAGACAGATATGGAATCATTGTATTTTGTCGTAATTTGGAAGTTGACGAGTTCATCAATGGTTCTCGTTTTTGATTATAGGCCTGACCTGGAGTTAAACAGAAGTCTGATTTAGCAAACATGCAATTTCCTCACTGAATCGTTTTAACGAGCCCAACATTGCAAAATATATGTGTGTATAGGTATATGTGTGTGTATGTGTGTGTGTGTGTGTGTGTGTGTGTGT
>NW_026308767.1:0-204 GCF_001194135.2 Octopus bimaculoides | reverse complement strand
TATATATATATATATATACATATATATACATGTATATGTGTATGTATACATATGCATTTATCTGTATGTACTTTCACATACACACACACACATATATACATTCTCACTCATTCTTTTATTAGTTCTAGATGTTTCTATTTCCATAATAAACTTATTCCATTGTAGCATTTGTTAAATCAAAAGAAACTCACACGCTTAAACACA
>NW_026308766.1:0-220 GCF_001194135.2 Octopus bimaculoides | reverse complement strand
TAGATAGATAGATAGATAGATAGATAGATAGATAGATAGATATTAATAAAATACGGAAGAGAAGGTATGGTGTTTAATGCTTTATAAAACATACACATGTTTCGGTAAGTGCTCGTCATGATTACATAATAGCTGTTGAAGCATTATGTCATCTTGCATAACATGTTTTACATATATATATATGTAAAACATTTTATGCAAGATGACATAATGCTTCAAC
>NW_026308765.1:0-204 GCF_001194135.2 Octopus bimaculoides | reverse complement strand
ATATATATATATATATATATATATATATATACATATGTATGTATCTATATGTATCTATGTATAAGCACATTTAGTCACTCACGCGCATACACATCTGTATACATACATATATGTATGCATATATTGCTTTTTCTGTTGCATGTATATGTGTTCATGTTTATCCTATCTATCTATCTATCTATCTATCTATCTATCTATCTATCT
>NW_026308764.1:0-236 GCF_001194135.2 Octopus bimaculoides | reverse complement strand
TCTCTGACCGTCTCATTAATAGTTTACATATACCATGTCTTCGCGTTGTTGTCTTTCCTTGTCCTCTTTTTCTCGTTTTTTTTTAATTAATTATATATATATACATGCATACATACATACATATACATTCAGACGCATATATATACACACACAAATACAAATATGTGTATATACATATATTTATACATACATATATGTACATATATGTATATATACATATATGTATATATACATAT
>NW_026308763.1:0-377 GCF_001194135.2 Octopus bimaculoides | reverse complement strand
ATTGGTAGATAGTGTTTCTGAGTCTCACATTTTCACTTAAAAATCTAATTATTTTGGAATGGACTTCTGAAATAATGATTTTGTTGTTATGACTATTACTATTATGTGTCGTGTTATTAATATTGTTCCCTATATTATTATTATTATTGTTATTATTGTTATATTGGTAAGGGTTAATAACGTTTGGTTCAATGATATTACTGTTTGAACTCTCTAGTAGATGCAAAAGCCTCATATTGTGTGCAGATATTATCTGTAAAATGTTCTTCATGTTAGAGAAACTGAATCTTACCTTGTGTGTGTTTATGACTTGGGAGTAATGAGAGTTTTTAGGAAAGTTCTTATTTATAGCGTTTTGGAACTGGGATACCAAGTTT
>NW_026308762.1:0-361 GCF_001194135.2 Octopus bimaculoides | reverse complement strand
TATATATATATGTGTGTGTGTGTTAAAAACAATTTAATAAATTTTGGTAAAGGTAACAAACCTCATTAAGGGATAATAAAATCCAATGAAAATATTAGTTAGTTACCAGTTCAACTATAAGGTAACCATATACACCGTGGTTCGTATATTCATATATCTATGTAAAGAATAAGGAGAAAATGGAGAGGTAATTAATAAAATATTTTTTATTAATTATAAAGTATGACAACATCTCTGACAGCTGTTTCGATTCAGTAATCTTAAGATAATTAATGTATAAAATTAAAATCATTATAAGATGAATGTTTTCAGAGGTAGTAAAGATATACCGATTAGAAATACATGTTGAGATAATGGCTAT
>NW_026308761.1:0-699 GCF_001194135.2 Octopus bimaculoides | reverse complement strand
GGGCACAGGACATCACGAAACGTGTACAACAAAAAATACGAAGTACGAGTACATGGAATTTGAACTACATGCCTTTATTAGAAAAGATTATTATTATTATTATCATTATTATTATCATTATTATTCTTCAGGCGGCAAGTTGGCAGAATCGTTAGCATGTCGGACAAAATGTTTAGTAGCATTTCATCCGTCCTTACGCTCTGAGTTTAGATACTGTTGAGGTGAACATTGCCTTCCAATCCTTTCACAGTTGATACAATAAGTACCAGTTGAGTACAGGGTTTGACAGAATCGACTTACCCCTCCCCCGATTCGTTGGCCTTGTGCCAGAATTTGAAACCATCATTCTTATTGACTTGTAAAGTTAAATCTGGGAATACTTCTTTGGCGTTTTAAAATATTTCTTGGATGTTTGTCGCCTCAAGGAGAATTTATAGTTTGGTTGTTTAAGAAATTCAGTGCATGCGTTCTTTTACAAAAACCTTGCTATATGTCAACAAAAAAATGTGTTTAAAAGATATGTACTGCAAGCTATTTTTTAATTATAAATTAAGATAAATTTGTTTTTAATGACAGCAATTCGAAGAAGGGTCAAGGGTTTTCGGTAATGATGAAAAAACAATGAAAAAATATAATACATTTTATTTTTTCGCTCGTAATTGATAAAGTCAAAAACACAGAATGAAAAAAATCCTAATC
>NW_026308760.1:0-949 GCF_001194135.2 Octopus bimaculoides | reverse complement strand
ATGTCAGTATTGAAATCAGAGGCTATAGATAAGGTGTAAAGTCTAAGGATGTTATGTATATTGGGCTCATGAAAACTATTTTGAATTATTTTAAAAAAGGATTTTAAAATTTTAGCTGATATATATAATAATACTATTTTGAAGACACATAAAATGTAAGCTTTATTTTTATAATTTGAAGAAGAATTAGTATAGGATTTAAATAGTTTATAATAATGGGTTTATTAAGGTTTAAGGGACAAAAAAAGAAAAAGGATATTAGGAATTAACAAGGACATCCAATACAGACACATGATAATTGATTAATAGTTTCATTAGTCATGAATTTGTATTAAGACTAACATGGGCCAATTAAAGAATATTAATTGAATACGGATTAGATTTATTTTGGGCATAAGGATTAGATTTATTTAAGTTAAAAATACAAAATAAACAAGACACTATTGCTGCAAGCCCTGGAATAATGTAATAATAATAATGATCCTTTTAAAGTCAAAACATTTAATAAAATAAAACTTATGAAAATTTCCTATTCTTATAAGCTATATAGGGTTAAGATACATATTAAGAACTAACAGTATTAGCAGAAGTGGTGTGAAAAATATCTTCTATGGAGTAAAGCTGAAATCTTATTTATCACAAGTAGATTATATGTTAAGGTGAGAGATCAGAAAATATATGTTATAAAGGTTCAATTTCCAATTTAAAATATGTGCTAATTAATAGCCCCAGATGGACATGGTAGAAGTTGAAATACTATCTTAATATATAAATCTGAAGTTGTGTGTCTGTGTGAAGCCGTTTTGAAAGTTTATAGGAATCCACATTTTCCACTTTTTCGTAAAATGTTTTACATCAATGGAATTTTCTCGATGTGAACTTTCCAGTGCCGTAATTAAATTTTTAAAATTCCGTTTACTTTGTGTGATTTAAGGGATATTTGGCTGTT
>NW_026308759.1:0-214 GCF_001194135.2 Octopus bimaculoides | reverse complement strand
ATATATATATATACATATATATATACATATATATATACATATATATATTAGGCACATATGTATATATACACATATATGTGTATATTGTATGCTTGCGCACACGCACTTATATACATCTATGTTTATGATTGTGTACATATATGTGTGTATACCCCCACATCTAAACAGATATACATACATACATACATACATACATACATGCATGCATACATAC
>NW_026308758.1:0-500 GCF_001194135.2 Octopus bimaculoides | reverse complement strand
AGCCGGGGAGTTGTGACGCTGATCCAGAAAGACCCAAGCAAGGGGGATAGTATTAGTAATTACAGGACCATAACTCTACTAAACGTAGAGTTAAAGATTTTAGCCAAGGTGTTAGCTAAAAGGTTGAGGGCTGTCGCGGAGAAGCTTGTCGGGAAGGACAACCTTCACCTTCTCCGCTACACCTTAGACAGGGTTGAGAAATTAACCGGCAAACTTGGACCAAAGTAAAACATTCGATAGGGTAGACCATCGGTACCTGGGGGCCGTCCTCGAAGCGGCTGGGATAGGCCCAGGCTTTCGCGGGTTGATCTCCGCTATGTACAGCGGCATCAAGTCCACCGTCCAGATAAACGGTTACCTAACGGAGCCGTTTTCGATCAAGCGGTCTGTTCGTCAAGGGTGTCCCTTGTCCCCGGTCCTGTACGTCTTAGCCCTGGAGCCATTGCTGCAGAGGCTGGAGAAGTTAGGCAACATCCCTAATGAGATTGGATGCGGTAAGT
>NW_026308757.1:0-261 GCF_001194135.2 Octopus bimaculoides | reverse complement strand
CTGCAAAACACACAAGCTCTCTATCTCCCTCTCTCCCTTTCTCTCTCTCTATCTCTCTCTCTCTATCTATATCTCTCACTCCCTCTCTCTCTCTATCTGTCTCTTTCTTTCTCTCAATCTCACTCTCGCTCTCACAATCGCTCTGTTTTTCCTCCTCCCTTCCATTCTCTGTCTGTCTCTCTCTCTCTCTCGTTCTCTGTCTGTCTCTCTGCCTATATCTCTCTCTCTCTCCGTTTAACTCTCTCTTTCTCTTTCTCTCTC
>NW_026308756.1:0-204 GCF_001194135.2 Octopus bimaculoides | reverse complement strand
TTATAATTAGAAATTTTGCTTCATTAAAAGATGAGTGTAATTTCATAAATTTCTATGGTATTTATTTTCATTATTTCTTTTTCCTTTAAAAGGTTGTGAAGAAAACTGGTATCCTTGTAATAACAATGCAACATGCTATTCTTTTTCTGAAATATGTGATGGTACAAATCATTGTCCCCATGGAGAAGATGAATATAATTGTTC
>NW_026308755.1:0-217 GCF_001194135.2 Octopus bimaculoides | reverse complement strand
GATTGTGATGATCGTGTTGGCGGTGGATATGTCAAAGTCTAAGCTTGTAGGTTATGTGTGATTGTGCGTGTGTGTGTAGACACACATACATAAACTCATACATACACACACACACACACTCACAAACACACATGCACATACACATACATTTACATGTATATACGCACACAAACGTTTGTGAGTATGCATACGCACTCACACACACACATACATATCC
>NW_026308754.1:0-577 GCF_001194135.2 Octopus bimaculoides | reverse complement strand
CATGTAGATAATTGTTAGATAGATTAGGATGCATGGAATTAAGAATGGTGCTGTGTTTAAAAAAGGCTGAGGGCTTATGTGTTAAACAGGAAGTGTGGTGTCAAAACAGGAAGTGTATGCAAGGGAAGACAATTCTGTGGGTTTTATACTCTTTAGTTGGAGTTCTGGACTCTTTGTCAACAGGAAGTTTATGTCTGTTCTTAGAGAAACAAGAAGTAGATTTATATGTATTTCAACGGGTAGGCGAGACAAGAGAATATGGTCACCGAGGAGTTTTATAAATACTTTTAGATTAACTCTGATGAGAGAAATATAGATGATTATTATGGTTGAAATTAACTCATCCATACCAACCTATATCTTCTCCAAACAGCCATCAGTCTTTGCACCTGTTCAAGATTCCTTTTAAAATCATTTTATACCAACTTCCTCATCCATTTGGATTACCACATTCACCATCCACATATTTTAATATCCTCATTTATTTTAATACGGACATACAACCTCACAAGTATATCTATGTATTTATATATATTTATATATTTTTACATTATATCTTGAGTATATGAATGCACCT
>NW_026308753.1:213-893 GCF_001194135.2 Octopus bimaculoides | reverse complement strand
TTTTAACGATGCGTCCTGCCCAACTCTTCGAAACGCCGATGTTAAAATGGTGGTAGCTGATGAAGGAAAATGTTCTCTGAGTGGCTTGTGTGTTTTCTGTACTCTGGTTATTATTATTTTCTTGTCTACGCTTTGTTTGCAATGTCCTGTACCCAGATATGCACCTATATATACAGGTAGACGTAGGTATGCACATACATGTACTATATATGCATATACTCATTTATTATTTGTTTTACATGATCGAACGCCTGCGTCATCTCTGTTGTAAGTAGTGTTTTCAACTTTATATTTTCTGACGCGACTCTATCTCTTTCTCTATCACTTTTTCCCCCTCCCGTTCTTCCTCTGTTACTGCTACGTATCTCTCTTTACCCCTCTCGTTCTTCCTTCTGTTACTACTATATATCTCTCTCTTTCCCCTCTTGTTCTTCCTTCTGTCGCTACTATATTTCTCTCTTCCTCTCTTTCTCTCGTTGCTCACCTATTCTTCTACTTCCTTCCCTTGTTTCTCCCTCTACCACGCTCTCTCTCTCTCTTCCTTACCCCTCACTGGTCACATGCTTCCGGTCACTAATCATTTTCTTCCTTGGCTATCGCCGAGCAAACACGCGAACTTACTTCGTCCCGGCTTTCAGTTCGTGCCTCACAGCGTTCATATACACATATTTTTTCACGTC
>NW_026308753.1:0-203 GCF_001194135.2 Octopus bimaculoides | reverse complement strand
CTATCGCCGAGCAAACACGCGAACTTACTTCGTCCCGGCTTTCAGTTCGTGCCTCACAGCGTTCATATACACATAATTTTTCACGTCTGGCCGCATAGCCATCTCCGTTTGTTTTGCTGTCTTGTCTTCTTTTCCGTTTGTTTTCCTGTCTTGTTTTTGTCTGCCACTACATTCCTCCATGGCACAGGTTTAATTTGTGTATA
>NW_026308752.1:0-365 GCF_001194135.2 Octopus bimaculoides | reverse complement strand
GTAATATATATATATATATATATATATATACGTATATAAAATTACGTGTACATATATTGTATCATTTATCCTTTTTTCTCGTTTCAGTTATTGAACTGTAGCCTTGTTGATGTACCTTTTTCAGGTGATTAGTCAAACTATTGAATACCAAGTACATTTTAGTTTAGTATTCTTTAAGTACTATCTTAATCTGGCACTTAATCTATCGCTGTCTTTAGTCGAAACGTCCGGGCACGTAAAAATTCCAACACCGGTTGTGAATGGATAGTGGGGGACAAACACATAGACACACATATAGTTACATGCATGCATGCATCCACCCACCCACCCATACATACATACATACATACATACATACATACATA
>NW_026308751.1:0-388 GCF_001194135.2 Octopus bimaculoides | reverse complement strand
AATCAATTTCCTTCATCAGTACTGTATTCCAGTAGTAAATTTGACTATGCCAGCAAACCCTGCAAGCATGGACGGGTAATTCCACACCAACACAGATCAGAAAGCATGACCGAATCCACCTCGGTCAGCCAGTCTAACTTTCCCTTCCTCAAGAAATTACCATGTGCGCGACAAGTGATATCGCAGAGAAATCTGCGTATACTAACCTGGAGTGAATAATTATTACAAATTAAAAGGGTAAAGGATTATCAATTTATTAATTAATAAATCAATTAATAATTAATAATTTTTACCAAGCCCATCGGTATGAAAGCACCATTATTGGTTAGTTTTTCATTGTTTTTTCGTCTTGTTTTTGCCTTTGTGAGTTACAAGTGATGCTATCTGT
>NW_026308750.1:0-332 GCF_001194135.2 Octopus bimaculoides | reverse complement strand
GTCGTTATCATGCGATTTAAATAACGAGATTATTAATTTATTATTTTTTTTTTATGCAGCAGCTCTCTGGTTACATCAGAAAACAAAGCAAAACAAAGAT
Organism: Octopus bimaculoides; assembly: GCF_001194135.2. Classification (NCBI taxonomy): domain Eukaryota; kingdom Metazoa; phylum Mollusca; class Cephalopoda; order Octopoda; family Octopodidae; genus Octopus; species Octopus bimaculoides. Next base: position 232 of record NW_026308750.1, on the reverse strand, counting down.
AAACTCGATTATCGGAACACTCGCTTCTTTTGTTTGATAATTTCCTTCTTGAATACATTTGTAATCACCATAGCTTATTTGTGTTAACAGCTACTGTTTTTCGTTAAGTGTTTAGAATGCTCTATGCGTTTTAAGAAGGAATATCTCGGATGATCTGGCATTCATGCCTAGGTCATTGGAACAAGCTCTGCCAGACATTGGGATTTCTGAAATAGTTATGATACTCCATCAT
>NW_026308749.1:0-213 GCF_001194135.2 Octopus bimaculoides | reverse complement strand
CAGACAACTGGCAGGGTGGATACTGAGGACATTCCGAACAAGGGATCAAAGAGTCATGTTGAATCTATGGAAGACGTTTGTTCTGAGCCGCCTAGACTATTGCTCTCAGTTGTGGTCACCACACAGTGTCGGGCGGACAGCAGAGCTCGAGGCATTTCAACGTCACTATACAAAAAAGATCGCCACAGTCGAACAGATGAACTACAGGGAGCG
>NW_026308748.1:0-258 GCF_001194135.2 Octopus bimaculoides | reverse complement strand
ATATATATATATATATATATATATACATGTATGCATGTATGTATATAGATTTATATATATATAGATAGATAGATACATACATACATACTTACATACATAACTACATACAAACATACATACGTATGCAAGCGCGCATACGCACGCACATACGAAAGTTTACTGAAAGGAATACTTTACGAACATGACCAAATACATACATACATACATACCTAGAGATAGTTAGATAGATAGATAGATAGATAGATAGATAGATAGATA
>NW_026308747.1:0-724 GCF_001194135.2 Octopus bimaculoides | reverse complement strand
CCGCCAACACCACTATCCCAACCACCACCACCACCACCACCACCACCACCACCCCTACCACCGTCACCAGTGCTAACGCCAACAAACAATCTTCCAATAATCCTAAATAAAATTAGTTAATAACGTTAGTAATCGCATATCCAGCTTATTGCCTGATGGGAAATCTTTCAGCAAAATTGTTACAGTGACGCGTTAAAAGACAATGGTTTCAAAGACAGAATGTATTATGTATAGAAGCGTACTAATACATATCCGTCACGAACATGCAACAAACAGACGCTGCCGGAATAGGAGCGCGTTGTAGAACTATACGTCAGGTGTCCAATTGATCGGAGAGCAAACGTGATACCAGTTGTTTTGCTCAAGACCACACTGCAACATTCGCTCCGGGAATTGACGTTTGTTTTCACTGATTAGTTTTCCCTGTTTTGGTTTCTGTTTGCGACTTTGAAATCCTCCGCATAGTAGGTCTTATTTAGTTTGTTTTGCGGGAAGAGCTATTCTAAGAACGCGTTCTGAATCATCTTCCAAACGCCTAGTTTAGAATAGAGGCAGCTGATGAAGGAAAAGTTCCATATGTGGCTTGTCTGTTTTCCTATGTGTTCGTTCTGTTGTCCGTAAAAAAAGTTCGTTCTTTGTGCTTTGTTTATATTTCCGTTCCTATTTTGTCCACGTTTTTTGACGTCTTGTACCCGGATATGCATCTATATATACATGTAGATGT
>NW_026308746.1:0-521 GCF_001194135.2 Octopus bimaculoides | reverse complement strand
GAGGGGACTACCATGGCTAGAACCCCATGTAATTATGTGTTCTCTATCAGGGATGGTTGACCTGGGTGAAACAACGATAACTTAATAATCTCTCTTCAGTTTTATCATTAATGGAGTATGAAGTAGAAAGAAAAGTGGAAACGCCCGGAGACGTTTCAAGCGTTGAGTTTCAAAGATTTCATAGACAAAACACGTAAATATCATTTAAGCTGCAGAAACTAAGGAAGGAGAAGAAGAGCAAGAAATGTATGCGTTGATAGAAGTTGTAAAATGTAATGATGTGAAGAGGAAAAATAAAGACTGAATATAAACCGTATTAAATTTGAGCGTGTTTGTGTTGGAGGACAAATGGAGAGAGAAAAAAATGGTGGAATCGTGTAGGCGAAATGTCAAAGGGATTTACTGATATGCCAAATTTTTGTTGTTTAGTTTTTGTTTGCAAACTAAAGTAAAGTGATATCTTAGAAAATTATAGAATATAATAATAATAATAATAATAATAATAATAATAATAATAATAA
>NW_026308745.1:0-849 GCF_001194135.2 Octopus bimaculoides | reverse complement strand
TTATTCTTTGTAAGCCTAGTACTTATTCTATCAGCCTCTTTTGCTGAACAGAGTTACATCCGTAAGTTACAGGGACGCAAACACAGACACACAAAAATATACATGCATATACATACATATATATACATATATATATATATATATAAATTTTATAAAGAATATTCAAAAGGAATATATATATATATATACAACAGGCTTCTGTCTGTTTCCGTCTGCCAAATCTACTCACAAGGCTTTGATTGCCCTGTGGCTATAGTATAAGACACTTGACCAAGGTGTCACACAGTGGGACTGAACCCGGAACCATGTGGCTGGTAAGCAAGCTACTTACTCCACAGCCACTCCTACGCATATATATGTACATATATATATAAATTTAAATTTAAATAACTATGTTCTCTAACTGGCAGGATTCACTGCAGAAAATTATTTTCTGCAGAATTATTTCTGGTTTTTGACACACCAAAACAAAGACATTTGAAATATACCACCAAATATAATTGGCAAAACTATATGCAAGTTCAATCTCGTGTAGACGTCTCGTGTATAGTTCTGCAAATTATATTTTGCTATGACGGTCACATTGATGAATTGCAGACATTTGCGTATGTAAATATGTAAGTGGTAACAATGAAATCTGGTATGTGACTAATCATTGCATTTTGTATCTTTTCATTTGTCTTGCTCACTTACATTCTGGTGTTTGCTGAATTTTCTTGAGAACAGTCTTTTCTTAGTGGTTGAACCATATGGGGTCTACAGCTAGCATATTGGATGTCCACTTAGTGGTCATCCTTCTTATATGTACATATATATATATATGTACATATATATATGTACATATATATA
>NW_026308744.1:0-240 GCF_001194135.2 Octopus bimaculoides | reverse complement strand
TTATTGATTTTCATTTATTTATGAGTGTGACATTTCTTTCTTCTTTTTCATATGATTTTTTTTTTCTTGTCTGAAATTTCATTAAATATATTTCCGATCTATTCGTTTCAAAGCAAATTTATACAACAATAACAACAGCAACAGCTGCTGCTGGTACTACTACTGTTGCTACGACAGCGATGGCTGCTGCTGTTAATAATATTAATAATAATAATAATAATAGAAATGCAGTAATATGGA
>NW_026308743.1:0-230 GCF_001194135.2 Octopus bimaculoides | reverse complement strand
GCACATCAAACGAGGTTGACTGATGAACATTTGAAAGCAATTCTCTTGGTCGGATGCTGCAATTCCAAAACAAATATTGATGATATCTTAAAAGCTAAACACCAGATTCACAAATCTCACCATTTTTGCTGTTTAGTTTGTGCGATTCGGATATGTGTGTGCTGGGTGTGATTAACTATCTCATTGCTAACATCGCCTTCTTTGATAACTTTCTGGTAAATGAATATGTT
>NW_026308741.1:512-887 GCF_001194135.2 Octopus bimaculoides | reverse complement strand
TATTATTATTATTATTATTATTATTATTATTATTATTATTTGTGGTGGTGTTGGTGGTAGTGATGATAGTAGTAGCAGAGTAGTTGTAAAATAAGTAGTAGCAGAGTATTCATAAAATATGTAGTAGCAGTGGAAAGAGTAAAGTGAATTTCTATTTGGCTGGAAAATTTAATTGTGAGACATGTAAAGTTAAATAGAAACACTTAAAATATTAAGTCAGCAGATACTTACTTGGCACTTGTGGTGCTTGAAATGAAAAGTAAAAATATAATGAATTAGTTCCTTGTCATAAGTATTTCGTATTACATCTATACAAATCTATTCTAGATTATGAATATTTTAATAATTGGATAATGAATACTTGAATATGTTTCC
>NW_026308741.1:0-400 GCF_001194135.2 Octopus bimaculoides | reverse complement strand
ATTATCTGTATAATAAATAAATGAGCACATTCATATCCTTAATCACGTTCTCTGGCGTGTGAAATTGTGGTCGGGAAGAACGTTTCTATGTAACAATTTTTATGTGTATTTATTTACACGATCAATAGCTATATAGTTCTTTTCAATCGTACAATGTTTCCCGGAATATCCACGTTTATATGAACATGTGTATGTTTTGCTACGTCTCCTGCAAACTCCACCATTCTTGCATGTTTTTGAGTCACATGGATTAGCTAGAAATTGAAATATAAATATTCCAGCCATCGTATAAAGATTGCTACAGTAAACGAAATGTTTCTGTGGCTAATAATCCAGCAAAGTAACCAGGAATCCAGAAATCCGTTGAAGTGAAAAATTTATTTATAACCAATTAAAATTT
>NW_026308740.1:0-519 GCF_001194135.2 Octopus bimaculoides | reverse complement strand
ATATAAATGTGTAAATATAAATGTGTAAATATAAATACAAACATACATGAATATATACGTGTGGTTGTGCTTGTATATGTTTGTGTGTATGTGTTTGTCTCTGTACGTATGAAGGCACACGTCATGTTAAACTTTGCATGTTTGTTTTCCTATTCATTATGGAACCACACAATGGGCAAACGATTTCAAGAGTATGAATTATCCACGTGCCATTGTAATTGCTTTCGTAAATTGTACAATAATAATAATAACCCAAGGAACTATCATTATGACAGATGTGTACATGCATTCCGCTTAATGTGAAACCAGTTTAAGCCCCACGTACGGAAGTCTCGACTTAATAATCGGTCTGTTTTTTTTTTAATAAGTATCGGTAAGAACATATGTATACTTGTGTTTTGAATTCTAATTTCCTCTTTACTTCACCAATTGTGAACACACACACAAACACGCTGAGACACACATACGCATTTTATAAATACCATATATATTTATATATATAGATATATATATATATAT
>NW_026308739.1:0-210 GCF_001194135.2 Octopus bimaculoides | reverse complement strand
TATTGTAACGTACGAATATACTGTACCAGTTTCTGAAAGTATTGTGGGTGAATTAATCGACTAAATTATTCGAAGAGTGCGACATGGGAAGGAATAATATGTGATATTACATATACGTCCATATATATATATGTATGTATTTATGTATTAAATATGTATGTGTATATGTATATGTATGTATATCTGTATATATATATATATATATATATA
>NW_026308738.1:0-685 GCF_001194135.2 Octopus bimaculoides | reverse complement strand
TACAATTTGACCAAGTTAACAGTTCTATGTTTAACAGCTGGCTATTTAATACTAATCTGTTGTTGAATTCTTGTCTAAACTGAGCAGTTTAAATTTTTATTGTTATTGTTCATAAAAATCTTATAAACTTTTGAGAGAGCGTGAAATAAGTCTTTTTTAAAACAGTGGATCTCGAAGGAAATAAAGCTGTAAATAATATGTAAATATTGGATAGAAAAAGTCAAAGCTGCCTGTGGAACTTGAACCCACATCTCCTGTAAACATGTCAAATGTTCTACCATTAGACCTTGGCAATCTTTTGAATTTGTCTATCCATTTTAGAAACTTTATTCTTACCAGCAAGAATTGTGGGTTGTTGGTGTTGTAAAGTGAAGGTGCATGACTCAGTGGTTAGAGCGTAGAGCACACAATCATGAAGTAGTGAGTTCAGTTCTCAGACCAGGTTATGTGTTGTGTTCTTGAGCAAGACACTTTATTTCATGTTGCTTCAGTTCACTCAGCTGTAGAAATTAATTGCAGCATCACTTATGTCAAGCTGTATCAGCCCTTGTCTTTCCCTTGGATAACATCGGCTGGTATGCATGGGCAACTGCTGGTCTTCCATAAAACAATCTTGCCTGGACTTGCGTCTTGGAGGGTAATTTTCTAGGTGCAATCCCATGACCATTCATGACAGAAGTGGGGT
>NW_026308737.1:0-582 GCF_001194135.2 Octopus bimaculoides | reverse complement strand
TGTGTGTGTGTGTGTGTGTGTGTGTGTGTATGTATATATGTATTTATACGTGTAGTTTTCTTATAAATTAATTAGTTTAGTTCAGTGGCTTTAGTTTGTACAATATTCTTAGGACGGCAGTGTCCATTTCAGGAGGAATTTCCTTGTATTGCAATTCATTTTTCACTATAAATTAATACTAAATTGTTTGATTTTGTGTTTCTGCTTCTTGTAATAACGAGGTGTTGACATAATTGGCAGACTACACGAATATTTCGCTGCTGATGATTTGTATTGACTCCCAAGCAGCGTACAATTGTAACACAGTCTATGCTGCAACATTGCATAGTACTGCCAAAACTTCAATGACGTACAGACATGCATTAAGCAGCTAATGATAGATACGTATATTTCATAGGTTTGCTTGTGAACGTTTTGTATTTTGTGATCCCATTCTTATGAATTTACCAACATTCTCGTAAAGTTGAAAGTATTTGTGGATTTGTAATATACGTAGCTGTCTTAAATTGATTAACTTCGTAAGTAATCTTATCAATCTTTGACGATGCTCAGATAATGTCATAATCCTTGAGTATCTGCATA
>NW_026308736.1:0-353 GCF_001194135.2 Octopus bimaculoides | reverse complement strand
TTTTTTTTTTTTTTTTTTTGAAAGTTGTCTTGTGAAAACAAATGGAGGAAACTCACTCCTATTTGCATCCTTCGCATTCTTCAGACATTTTGAATTACTTTTATTATGGTTAATTAGGGTTAATTAGCCATTGATAAACATTGTTACCAAGGAACGGAGCAAAATTTCTCTTGGTTCTCTCGTAAACAGGCAAATATCGTCTGTCAAAAGCTGTTTCTCTCTCTCTCTCAATCTCCCTTACTCTCTCTCTCTCTCTCTCTCGCTGGCTCTTTTTCTCTCTATGACTCTTTTACTCTGTCAGTCTCTCTCTCTCTTACTCTCCCTCTCAATCTCCCTTTCTCTCTCTCTCTCTC
>NW_026308735.1:10069-11093 GCF_001194135.2 Octopus bimaculoides | reverse complement strand
TAGAGGTAATACTTGATAATTGTAAGCACCTGTGTATGCCAGCTCGTGGCTTGGGTATATATACATATATCATATATATACATATATATATTTTATAAATATTATATCTATCTATATATATAAACATATATATAGTTAGTGTGTGGTGAGAGAGGCTGCGCGTTAAGGGGTATATATATCGTAAGGTGGCTTATTGTCAGAATCTTTGGAACTTGAGTAGATATCTTTTACAAATTTTGTTTTGACTGTCTGCGCATTGACCTGTAATCTCACCGAGGTCTTCTATGCCTATTATTCTTTCAAGTTTGATGAAATTAATTACTAATCTTACGTGATGGATGGATATATCTGTTAGAACTTTGGGTCTCACTGCATCTCTTCCAGTTTTCGTTTCTTTTTTGTTTGCTATAACGATAATGCAACCTCTGAGACTTATACCCCGATGCCAAGTTGTATTGGCCAGAGTCTGTGTGCCTTGCTTAAAGAGTGAGAATGCAAATATGTAGCACTACCATTGTTCTGAGAGTATCTTGCGTAGATCTGCACGTTCATATAGGTGCATAGCATGTCGAGACTGATAGTTGCTTAAGAAGCACACACGCAAAGATATTCAATAAGCGTGTAGAGTAATAGAGAACTTAACCAACCGGTTCAATCACCTATGAAGCCAAGTTTTAATTCCCATTCGAAACGAATTACATACTAAATTTTAATGTACCTGCAGCATAGAATACTAGAAGTGTTTAATGCTTTGTCGAACAGGAGGAAAGAACGGAAACCGCGGGGACGAAGCCGAAAGGAGAGATATAGTACATGTGCAAGTTCCTGTGGTAGTAACAGTGTTGCATCTTGTCATCAATAGATAGCTATATGTTATTCTGAAAGTCAAAAATACTAACTTCCATCGTAGATATAAAAATCTGCGTATGTATGCATATCTATCCCAATTTTATCTTGTCATCAATAGATATCTATATGTTATTCTGAAAGTCAAAAAAACTAACCTCCATCGTAGATATAAAAA
>NW_026308735.1:8646-10059 GCF_001194135.2 Octopus bimaculoides | reverse complement strand
GCATATCTATCCCAATTTTATCTTGTCATCAATAGATATCTATATGTTATTCTGAAAGTCAAAAAAACTAACCTCCATCGTAGATATAAAAATCTGCGTATGTATGCATATCTATCCCAATTTTTTTCCTGTGAATGAGATTTATTTTATGATATCGCTTGGCTTTTCTCTTTCATAGAACTCAGTACGGAATACACCACTTCGCATAAACGCACTCAGAAGCTCATAAAAAACACACATACAAACACACGCGCACCTCTTCACACACCACACGCACGAAGAGCATCTGTCCTTCCAGAAGATTGACACATTCTTGTGAAATGCTGTCCCCAAGCATATCGTAAATCTATTTTTACTCTATTCGAGCCTCACTATACTGAAGCGAGTGGGCCTGTAGGGAATATTTTAAAAGAGCCTATTTTCAGCAGTTTCAGTAATGAATATGTTTTAGGTGTTATGTTGTTGTCTTGTTCGGAACAGGACATCTAGAGCACATACACACACACTTAAATACATACCCACGAACATGTATATTATATGTATATGAATGAGAGGTGCATCTGTAGTTTCAAAAATATTCACACGTTTCGTCTGATATTGCTATTTTGTAGCAAAAAAAAAAAAACCTATTCTATTTTTATTCTAAGTGGCCTAACTGTGCTGCAGGAAGAACGAACAGGGAATATTTTTATGCGTTATTCTCATGTAATAATGTCAGTAATATGTTTGTATTCGCCTGATGGCTATTAAAATGCCACTCAAAAACAATATCAATAACAATAGTTTCTTACAGTGGTAGACACAGGCCACAATATTTGGCAGTGGAGCAGTCAATTAAATTACCCACATTACTAAAATGGTACTACTTTATTTCTTTTAATGCAAAGATGAAAAGGTACAACGGCTCCGTTGGTATCTTATTTTAAGAATGTAAACAGAGGTAAACAGGTCCCGCAGTGCGTTGTATCGACTTTATCATACAACCCTATAAACAGTTATTATGATTTTGTGGGAGAAGTATAGTTAGTTTACAATTAAACCTTGGGAGAGGCATTATGCCGGTAATAAACACACGCACTGGTTCAGTCCTTTATTAATTTATATAGTTTTTTGTTATAGTTTTTTGTTAAATTATTTCATTGCACTCTTGCAATCTCTTCAGTAACTTGTCTCTCCACTTCCATTTATTTTGAATATATGATCTGGCGTTGTTTTGGCGTTGTTTCGAAACTGTTTGGTATGAGCATGTGAGTGTGTGCAAGCTCGTATGTGTGCACGCTCATATGTGTGCACGCACTTATGTGTTCGTGCTTATATGTAAGTATTTGCGTCCATATGTGTGTTTGTAACAATTTCGTTTATATCAGATCAGATAGAGACTTTTTAATTAATTTATTTACGTTCATATTCCGC
>NW_026308735.1:3182-8371 GCF_001194135.2 Octopus bimaculoides | reverse complement strand
GGCACCAGGACTATTTTTGCACACAATGCAACTCTCCTTAACACACCTTGTTCTTCTGAAGGGATATGTTTTACATATTGTTGATCTAATTGATCTCCCTGGTTTTTCTATAACATTTATCCTCAACTTGGTACTTTTGAGGATTTTTCGAAATCTGCGGGCCAGTTCTCCGTGTGGCGTGGCGTCCACAAACATTACTCCCTGGAACTTGTCGGTATTGTACCACGTGGTCTTTTTGTTTGTTTTGTTACTAATCCTTTGTAGTCTATTCCACTGTTTGTTACGGTATCTAGGTTGTGTTCCATTTGTATAGTTATTTTGTTATACGGAAGCGTAACAGTCGATTATATTGAATACATGATCTGATTGATATTTATTTTATCCAAGCTAGAAAGATAATATTTGATTAACACGCTGGAGAATTCATGGTTACAGTATAAAGAAACAACTATGAAAAGCGGAATTTATTTTGTGACATATATACAAGGTTCGACGTAGTTATTAGCTTTATAATAATAGTTACAAATTTTGGCACAAGCCTAGCAATATTGAGGAGGGGTTAAATCAATTAAATTGACCGGACTGGTACTTATTTCATCGAAGTCGGAAGGATGAGAGGCACAGTCAATCGCAGTGGTATTTGAACTCAGAATGTTAAGTTGGAAGAAATGCTAAGAATTTTGCTTGGTGCCGTAACGATTCTTATTTCTTTATTGCCCACAAGGGGCTAAACATAGAGGGGACAAAGACAGACAAAGGGATTAAGTCGATTACATCGATCCAGTGCGTAACTTCTACTTAATTTATCGACCCCGAAAGGATCAAAGGCAAAGTCAACCTCGGCGGAATTTGAACTCAGAACGTAACTTCAGACGAAATACCGCTAAGCATTTCGCCCGGCGTGCTAACGATTCTGCCAGCTCGCCGCCTTTGTCAGGGATATAATAATGGCAATGTAAATAATGTTAAATGATATCGAACGTGGGTGCTACGCCACAAGTTTTTTTGTTAGGAAGTATGAATGGAGTTGTTCAAGTGGACTACCCAGTACTTGGCCGATACTTTATTTGATCAAACCTAGGATAATGGATGACATAATCTAGTTGATCTCACGTGATTTAAGCTTACAAGCTAGTGGAACATAATAAAATATTTCAGAATCAGAATGTTTAGATTCCACAGTTAATTAATTTCTTTGAATCATTCAAAATTTTCCATTCACAAAAATACTCAATGATCTCCAAAAGCTTTTCAAATGCATTGATACATTGATGCATTGATAATGTTACCTTTTCTTTATCCTTTCGCTGATATAATATTGGCTCAGTTTATTTCGCTAAATTAGATGATACTGGTCATCAAAAATGAAAAACATTTTATTCATTAACTCCCAAAACTAATGGCAACTAAATCGAATTTCGATACAACCTGTAATCGAATCATTTCGTTAATATTCATATTAGAGGAATGCATTCGTTTATATATTAGCTGAAACGAATAAAAGAAACATTTGATATCATTGCCTGGTATGCCGTGTGCTGAATGTGTGTTATATTCTATACCTGCGACATTTGAAGCGAGTGTGGTCGTAAAGAAGAATTTGTTAAACACACTCAAGTGTCAGGTGGTAGTTTTTATCCAAGATATGAAATGTTAGACGAATACTCACACACATACAAACACACAATCTAAGCCAACTATCGACCAAAAAAAACAAAAAAAAAACTCATACGTTCGCGCACACACATCTATATACACATGGTAATAATCTCACACAATCACAGAATAACGAACAAATAAAATAAATTGTATAAAACAATTCTTTGTTCCACGAACCAATTTGATAGAATCAAATATCTTCCGTGTTCAGAGCCATCATCCCATTCTCTCTCTCTATACATATGTAAGCATGAATATATATGAATGTGCATACACACATATATATATATATATGCATATATATGTATGTAAACATGACTATATATGAATGTGCATACATATATATATAAGTTCATATATGTATACACACACACACACACACACACACACACACACACACACACACACACACACATATATATATATATATATACATTTATGAATGTATGTATGCACACATGTACGTTTTAACGCATCGTATCCCTTTCCATGCTGTATATTATGACATCATCACTAAGAGAAACCTAATGATAATCAGCGATGAGAAATTGCAAGAAGTAATCTATCTCACAAAATTATATTTAATTCAATACAGTGATATAAATAAGTGCAGTATCAATTAACTATAATTACCAAAAGCATCTCCATATGAAATATAATAAGGATTGCATGAGAAATACGTTATATTTCTGGTTCAAAATGCAAATAAATATCGTGCAACTATCTCCATTCTGCTGCTACTACAAAATTATGATTTTAAAAAATGCCAGTTAGATACATTTCTGTTTATTATTATGAATACTGACATAAATAACTGGAATTAAACCATATATATTGTATGTAATTCGTCAGAATATAACTCGCTGCTGTTTGTCTCTCCTTCTGGACACTTAATTGGCTGAGATGTTTGAAATGTTTCAGTTTATAGGCTTGATAAATTTTTCCTTACATTTCATCAGGATGTTGCTCTGAAGAAGAGTTTCAACGTGAGCTGATCAAGGTGGAATAGAAATTAATATCAGAACGTATAATCAACCTTACAGTCAATTGGCGTCTCAAATTGAACTGGCGACAACTCCCAAGGTTCCTTTGTTCTGAAGCACTTTGGCTATGAGTGTTGCGATATAGACACTAAGACAAAATATGGCTGTAGAGGTTTATCCGGGTGTTATCACCTGGGTGTATCCCGGACCTACAATAGTTAAGGGCTGGAACACTTGTGTGAGCGGAGAAACAGTTTCATCGTTTCTCCACAAGATCCTTTTGTTGCTGAAACATTGCCGTGCTTATGCTGAATGTTAAAGTGTATTTGCCTCAGCACTATAGGAAGGTTTTGCGAGGGCACTTGTGCAGTCCCTTGTCATATTACTAAATTCTATGTCCTTATAAATGGAAAAATGGTTTTATGTGCGCAATAGTTAGGAATATGATTTCTATCTTAACCTTTAAATTTAAATATATCACCTTTTGGGGAATAGAGTAAACAATGGAGATCGACAAATCTTGTTCTTTATAGCCCTGTAACTCTTTAGATCTTTAGTTTGTTGATATCATCACAGTTAATATCATGCTGGAACATCGTGACATAACGATTCGTTTTCAGTTTTTAGCATGCATACAATTTATGCAAAAAGAAATATATAACAGATTAAAGCATATATATGACATTAACAAATTATTAGCTTTAATGTACGGTGTTCAGGAATATTTTACATATATACAGAAAAGATTTTAGCTCTTAACTTATGATCTTTAACGAGCAATAATTCATTGCACTCTAAGATAATTCATTGTTACTTCAATTTATTTTAACGAAAGATTTATTCCTCAGAGTCTTTAATAATTTACAAAACTTTATAATGTTTTATAATTCATTCAATTATGTTGAGTATTCCTTGAGTTATATACAAGTATTTCGTTGTTTCCTACATAAGATAACATTAAATTTTTATCAAATTTGTATTATGTTTTTAGCGAAGCATTTTAAAGATATTAAGGATAAAACTATTTTACATTGTTATTATTGCTTAAGCACCTCGTTATTTTTTTTATAAGATTTTAAATGGTATTTAAGTGATCTGTATACAGCTTATTTAATGCAAGTGCTATGCTATCATTGTTATAATAATTATTGTTATCATTATTGTAATTGTTATTATTACTATTATCATTATTATTATTATTATCATTATTATTATTTAAATAATTAAAAGTTTTGCATTCCAATAAAAGGGAACTTTATCTTAGGAAAATAATTATGCAACACAAATATTGCGAATTTATTTTTAACATTCTCACGTTACAAAATGAATAATCAAATAAACGATAAAAACTTGATGATGACGGTGATGATAATAATATTAATAATAATAATAATAATAATAATAGCGTTAATAATTAGTATTAATAATGAAGTTCATTCCGCCGCAAATGTGTCAATTTTTATGCTCAATATTAAGGGAGTAAATGTAAATTCTTTCGCTAATGTTTAAGTAAAATAATCAAATAGTATCACATATGATATATATATACATATGATACATGATATATATATATGATATATATATATATATGGATATATATACAATTAGTAATAGAAGATCAACTGTAATACAACTGAAACATCACACACCACGAGCTGATAACGTACCAAGAGCGTGGTCACTTTCAATGGTTCCTGAAATACGATAAGGAGAAGAAAACTTAACAACAATGCAGGACATGATGTTTTTTTTTATAAAGAGAGTGCAGGTAATTACAAATATGGAATGGAGTGTAAACAAGGGAGGAATTGCCTGTAGTACAAGTGAGATAATGAAAATGGACGAGGAAGCGAAAATAAATAGTAACATAATAATAATAATAAAAAATAATAATAATAATAATAATAATAATAGTAATTACATGTCAAATGAAAGTTCAGAAAATGGAGGCGGAGAACTGGGTATAGGAGGAGGAGAAACGGGTAGAGTAGGTGGTGACAAGGAGATTGCATATATATATATATATATATATATATATATATATATATATCATATAACATCATCAGTGAGTGAAGAGTTTTAGAGAAAATTACTGTGAAAAGAAGCAAATGTACATATGAAAATATTTAGAAATATAAATGCATAAATAAAAGAAAACTAGAAACAAATATAAGTAAAAGGCAATAGAAACATAACAAGATTTCATATCACAAACACAAAAATATTTAACACTTGATATGAGAGGGACATCAGTATATGCACACACACACATACACTCACATTTACGTGCATATACATACATACATACACCCAAGTGCAGAAGTGTCATAGACACATGCATGCAGGTACACAGGAATTTAATATATCTGTAGATATATCCACACATGCATGCACGGACTCCTATATACAAAGGCACCCAAATATGCATATTTGTACGATATTTCATATATACAGACACACATAAATACACACACACACACACACACACACACACACACACACACACACACACACACACACACACACACACACACACACATATATATA
>NW_026308735.1:0-2124 GCF_001194135.2 Octopus bimaculoides | reverse complement strand
GTGTGTGCGTTTGTATGTCTGTGTTTGTTCCCCCAACATCGCTTGACAACCGATGCTGGTGTGTTTACGTCCCCGTAACTTAGCGGTTCGGCAAAAGAGACCAATAGAATAAGTACTAGGCTCACAAAGAATAAGTCCTGGGGTTGATTTGCTTGGCCGCAGTCAAATGTCTGAAACAAGTAAAACAGATATATATATATATATATATATATATATATATAAAGACGCGCTCGCACACACAAAAACATATACAAGTAAATATAATGTTTACCAGTTAAACTTATCATTGGAAATATGTGTTAACATATTTGTTCCTTAATAATGAATTAATCATCTTTGACGAACTAAATATATAGAGAGAGATGAATATCAATATTAGGCGTCAACCGTTTTTACCTTTGTCATTGGATTGTTTGTCACTATATTTTCAGTCCTGATAGTTATATGACCAATAGTAGAAATTTGTCCGTTTTTACCTTGCTAAATTTCAGTATATTATTTTAACTTATAAACAGTTGGGTGCTAATCTGTTCTACAAATTACGAAAACCTACCTTGCCCCTTCTTACAATCACAGGGATGAAAGGCTAAGTTGACTGCAGCGGAATTAGAACTCAAAACGTAGTGACAGACGGAATACTATGAAACATTTCGTCCAGTGTGCTAACGATTCTGCAATCTGACCGCTTTCATAAGTAACAAAAATAATTTAAAAAGTCATACGAAATTACACTTCATTCCAAGTAACTAAAGACGAGAAAATACTTGATCGTAGATCAAACTCTTTTGAGAGTTTCAAAATGATTTCGACTCAAGAAACTAATTTCTATTACACTTCAATTAATCTGTTATTGATTTTCATTACTGTTTAATAAAAACTTTGCTATTCATGCCACTTCATAAAGAATATCAGTTAATTAATGATCTGTAAAAAGACATTAAATGGGAAACTATTTATAGGCATTGAATGCAATACAGTGTGGTTGAGTAGTGTATAAAATTCTGTTTACCTACTCAGGTGCATGAATAGATTTCTTTCTCTGTGTCTATTCGCCTCTTTCGTTTTTCCTCTTTTTCGCTCTGTCTATCTGTGTCTGCCAGTCTCTCTTTATATACATACATATTGTGATAGGCAAATAGGTAGATAGATAACCGTGTGTTTATGTATTGGTGAATTGTGTTACGTCGATACAATGTAAGTTTAATGCACACACAATATTTGGCCGTCTATTCTGTCTTAATAGCTATGTATCATCGGTACTCATGATAGGGAACTATAATTCTTTCATTTTTACGAATGCTATTTTATGTAATTATCATTGAAAAGTAGATATGTTGCTGTCAAAAATACAACGAAGCAACCACTGATCACTTTTCATGCGCTGACCGAAGTGACGTAGAAGTGTTTCTCATTGCCGCAAAACAAACCGTTCAAAAGACTTTTCCTATTAACATCTATTTGAGGGGGTTGCATCTATATTCGTAGCCTTCTTTGATATAAAGACAAAAATTCAAACAAACACACATACTCTCTCTTTACTCTTTCACTTGTTTTAGTCATTTGGCTGCAGCCATGCTGGAGGACCGGCTTTATTCGAGAAAATCGACCACAGGACTTATTCTTTGGAAGCCTAGTAGTTATTCTATCGGTCTCTTTACGGGGACGTAAACACACCAGCATCGGTTGTCAAGCGATGGTGGGGGGACAAACACAGACACACAAACATATATATATATACATATATACGACGGGCTTCTTTCAGTTTCTGTCTAACAAATCCACTCACAAGGCCTTGGTCGGCGCGAGGTTATAGTAGAAGACATTCGCCAACGGTGCCACGCAGTGGGACTGAACCCGGAACCATGTGTTTAGTAAGCAAGCTACCTACCACACAGCCATATATATATGTATATATATATATGTATATATATATGTATATATATATATGTATATATATATATTATATATATATATATATGTATATATGTATGTATATATATACATATATATAATATATATATATATATAAAGAGAGAGATAGATATATAGATATATATGTATATATAGATATATGTATATGTATATGTAGATATATATATGTATATATATATATATATATATATA
>NW_026308734.1:0-437 GCF_001194135.2 Octopus bimaculoides | reverse complement strand
AAGGGTACATGTGTCTGTGGAGTGCTCAGCCACTTGCACGCTAATTTCACTAGCAGGCAGTTTCGTTGATCGGATCAACTGGAACCCTCGACGTCGTAAGCAACAGAGTGCCAACAACTTATTCTATCGGTCTCTTTTTGCCGAACTGCCAAATGACAAGGACATAAACACACCACCATCAGTTGTCAAGTGATGCTGGGGGGGACAAACACAGACACACAAACATATACACACATACACGCACATATATATATACATATATATATATACAACAGGCTTCTTTCAGTTTCTGTCTACCAAATCCACTCACAAGGCTTTGGTCGGCCCATGGCTATAGTAGAAGAAACATTGAACAAACACCAAATTAAAGTCAACGACTATATATAACGCCATACCTCCAAACATTTCATCATATATATATATATATATATATATAT
>NW_026308733.1:0-446 GCF_001194135.2 Octopus bimaculoides | reverse complement strand
TTGCATGCTCCGTGATTTTTTATCGATATCATCGAAAAATTACATAAAATAGTTACTTTTTGTCTCAAAGAAACTCCGTCCAGGTTTTTTCAAAATATTCTGCCTCCCCTTCCCCCTCTCTTAGTGACTCGTATGTCTGCTTTGAGAATTGTTGCAAAGCTCGTTCCACTTTCTGACCCGAATCACAGCAATCCCATAATTCCTGAGTTAGCCATCTGAAATGGTGGAATAACTTGGCGGTAAGTTTGAATTTTTTTTTTATCCAAAACATCCGTTTGCATTATTATATTTTTGGAGTGTTCTGAAAAAAAATATATTATCTATATTATATTTCTTATTTCAGGAGTAGCTAATTAATCTTAAATTAATTTGATTAACGTTATTTTTTCCGTTTTGTTGAAATTGACTTAAAATTTACTCAGACGTGTGTTCTTATATAAAAGTAG
>NW_026308732.1:0-255 GCF_001194135.2 Octopus bimaculoides | reverse complement strand
CAGGTTCCATGCTTGTACAAGAAGGCGAATTTCCTCCAATTGCCAGTTTCGGCGTATCTTCCTCTTCTTGTTAAGTGATAAGTTGATGTACAGAAATTGAATATTAAGAAAAAATGTGAAACGTTTTGAAAAAACATTTTTTCTTCATTATTATTAATACTTTCGTCCGTTTCTCGAAATTGTCAAATAAAATGGTGTGTATGTACAAATAGCTTGTTCGTTTCTCTCTCTCTCTCTCTCTCTCTCTCTCTCTCT
>NW_026308731.1:0-747 GCF_001194135.2 Octopus bimaculoides | reverse complement strand
ATATATACATACATGTGTATGGATGTTCGCCAATGGGCTACAGCTGAAGATCGGGTGAGTGACAGCTGTAGAGGGCTTTGCAGGAAAATAATTTTGTAGCGAAGCAGCTTCCAATGACTGTGAATCGATTTTCCTCCGAATTTGTGTCCATCCGCGACAAAACCTACCGTCAGTTGTGAAAATAACCTATAAGTTTATGATCCTAAACCGCAAATTCTACCAAACACAATTTGCATTATATGCCTGAGATAACGGATGTATATATTCCTAATGCACTGTGTAATATTTCGGAGGGTATAGAAGAAGACTTAGGATAATCTACTTGAATGGCCAAAATTAATTTAAGTAAAACATCCACGTGACTGCGGAACTATATTTTTAAATGGATATAAAGTTACTCTCATGAATGTCACCATCGGTATTAAATGTCAAGTTAGAAATAAGAGTAGCATTTACATTCTCCTTCACAAACGAAGCACTATAAATTGAAGGCTATAAAAAAGAAAAGTCTAGAAAGACAATGCCTAGGAAGACATGAAAAATATTACTGACCTTAATTCAAATAATCAGGATAGGGTAACCAAAAATCATATTAACACAAAATTTCGATTCTTTTTAGATTTCGGCGCAGGAGTAGCTGTGTGGTAAGCAGCTTCCTTACCAACCACATGGCTCAGGGTTCATTCCCACTGCGTGACACCTTGGGCGAGTGTCTTCTGCTATAGTCTCGGGCCGACCAAAGCCTTG
>NW_026308730.1:0-484 GCF_001194135.2 Octopus bimaculoides | reverse complement strand
GCTACAACAAGTAACCTTAGATACAAAGAACCCTCCTAAGTATCCTAGCTGTCCCTAATAATACTGTGTTTTGGAGCTGCACTAAACTGTGTTTCATGCCTATTTCCTTTATCTGTTCAGATCTTTAGGGATAGTTCCCAATGCACCCATAACTACTGGGGTATACCCTCACTTTCCAAAGTCTCTGTAATTCAATGGCTAGGTCTTGGTATTTTGCTATTTTTTCTATACCTCGCATATTGATTATTTTCATCATTTGGGACTGTAAAGTCAATTAACTGGCACTTTCTATTCTCTTTATCTACTACTACTAAATCAGGCCTTCTAGCTTCTATTACTCTGTCAGCCTGAATGTTAAAGTCCCACAACTTCTTTTATTTTTACTTTCTAGTATTTACTAGGTTCATGTTCATATCGTTAATTAGAATGTTTAAATCCTAGCTTCCTACATAATTTCCAATGGAGAACTCTCCCTAGGTTGTCA
>NW_026308729.1:0-305 GCF_001194135.2 Octopus bimaculoides | reverse complement strand
AAGGGATTGGGGTGGGGAGAGGACTCGGAAAATTCACATCGTGAATGTTCTGAGTCGCCTCACCAGAGCCTAGAAACAAAAGGAAAATAGTGTAATAGATGTAAAACAACTTGCTCTGAACAAATATGAAAAAAAGATGCGTGCTCGCGAAAGGGGTGGGAAGAGGACTCGGAACATTCACATCGTGAATGTTCCGAGTCATCTCACCAGATCCAAGAAACAATGCAATAGATGTAAAACAACTTGCTCTGAATGAATATGAAAAAAAGATGCGTGCTCGCGAAAGGGGTGGGAAGAGGACTCGG
>NW_026308728.1:0-392 GCF_001194135.2 Octopus bimaculoides | reverse complement strand
TGGTGCTCCAGCATGGCCACTGTCAAATGACTGAAACAAGTAAAGAGTAAAAGAGTAAATGTATTTCAACCGTGACCGTCTCGTGTTATTTTTCAGAGATAGCATATGCGGGATAACTGAAAAGTTCCTAGCTTTGGGTAAAATAAAATACAGGAGAATCAGTTAATTATGATTTTATTCACCTTATTCTGCAAATTTCCTCCATAAATCCTAAATTTTATTTTAGAAATTATGGGAACAACTGTTTCTGAAGACTCATATTGTCGTTGAATGCTCAAAATGAGGAGCAGATAGACAGCCGACAACTAATGAAGGGTCCTTTCTCTGTGTTTACTTGTCCACTTTTCCATTTTTCTCGTTGTTTACGTATTTCATGTTATTTGCACCGTTGG
>NW_026308727.1:0-789 GCF_001194135.2 Octopus bimaculoides | reverse complement strand
ACATGTTCATGCGTATGTATGTATGCTTGCCGGCGCATTAATACAAGCTTGTTAGCGTTTTTAAAAGAACACATAGAAGAGCCTACAAAAAGCATCTAACTGCTATGGGATCTCTATATATGCATATAATATTCTATAGAGTTTTGCTTGCATGAGTTTGCAAGTCCTTCGCGTGTGCAAACACAAGCAAATCTGTTCAGAAACGCACAAACTCATACATACATACATACATACATACATACATACATACATGCATACATACATAAACCTAATCATACACATCAACATGAATGGATATATTCACATATATCGATGTACAAGGCTTGTATACACACACACTCATACATTGTTTATTTATTTATTTACGAAAGGTGTATTTGCACATCTTTTTACATATATGCACGCATATATTAACATGTTTTTGTAAACGTGTATGCCGATCAATATGCATCTATGCGCCTATATTTATACTTCATGTATATTGTACGCGCATATATCAATATAGATGCGCGTGCATGTATTGCACACGCACACACACACACACCACAGATACACACACGTGTATATATGAGTGTGTGTGTGTGTGTATTAATCGAAGTGTACAGTATTATATATCCATTAATATCCGTTACGGCCGATCTTACCAATCGATTTCGCGCTAGAGATTCAACGAAGTGTTATGCAACCCCGCGCTCATCAGAGATAGGCGTTATGGAATTAAATATAGAAGTGGCTGTGTGGTAAGTAACTTGCTTACCAACCACATAGTTCTGGGCAAGTGTCTTCTAC
>NW_026308726.1:1268-1756 GCF_001194135.2 Octopus bimaculoides | reverse complement strand
ATACTTACGTACGTACATACCTGCGTACGTTCGTTCGTTCGTTCGTTCGTACATACGTACTTATGTACATACGTTCGTTATTTCCTTCGTTCGTTCGTAAGTACGTACGTACATACGTTCGTACTTTCGTTCTTTCGTTTATCGTACGTACGAACGTACGTTAGGTCGT
This sequence comes from Octopus bimaculoides, assembly GCF_001194135.2. NCBI lineage: Eukaryota > Metazoa > Mollusca > Cephalopoda > Octopoda > Octopodidae > Octopus > Octopus bimaculoides. The sequence goes on along the minus strand of NW_026308726.1, from coordinate 1,587 downwards.
TCGTTCGGTCATTCATACGTACGTATGTACATACGTTCGTTCTTTCTTTCGTACATACGCACTTACGTACTTACGTATATACATTCGTTCGTTCGATTGTTTGTGTATTCGTACGTACGTTCGTTCGTACTTTCGTAGGTACGTACGTACGTTCCTACGTTCGTTCGTTCGATCGCTCGTTCGTTCGTTCGTTTATTCGATAATTACGTACGTACGATACTTCGTTCGTTCGTACATATGTACGTACGTAAGTTCATTCGTTCGTTCATTCCAACGTTCGTTCGTATGTACGTACGTTCTTTCGTTCAATCGTTCGTTC
>NW_026308726.1:0-206 GCF_001194135.2 Octopus bimaculoides | reverse complement strand
CATTCGTTCGTACATACGTACTTATGTACGTACGTATATACGTTCGTTCGTTTGTACGTACGTATGTGTGCAAGTACGTACCTGCGTACGTTCGATCGTTTGTTCGTTCTGTTGTGCATTCGTACGTTCGTTCGTTCGTACCTACGTTCCTACGTCCGTTCGTGCTTTCGTATGTAAGTTCGTTCTTTCCTTCGTACGTACGTTCG
>NW_026308725.1:0-632 GCF_001194135.2 Octopus bimaculoides | reverse complement strand
CGAAATAAGAACGATTACCCACGTATCACGGTTTAGTCTGTTAGTATTTACCAATGTAAATATCTGTCGTCCGTCGCTTACAAAACGTAATTTTCAAAACTAGACACCGAACGTTCACTCGAAAGAAAACATGTATAAAGTTTTGCAAATTATATTTGGAGGTGTCTTTCAAATGTCTTCATTTTGGTGCGCTGAGGCCGGAAGTAGCTTTGCAGTTAATAAATTTCTGCAGCTAATTTACCAGTTAGAGAACAATTGTTATTTAGAACTGAAATAACGAGGGTAGAAATTGATATTAATCAATTAATATCAATTTAAACCAGTGGCTTAGCATATTTTAAAAATTCCGAAGATTAAAAATCAGCTGCAGAAATTTATCAACTGCAGAGTTTTTTTCGTCTGCAGATATTCACATTCGTAAATATTAACAAACGAAATCATGGTACGTAGGTAATCGTTTTTATTTTGTATATTATCATTTGCCTTCCTTATTTTTTACATTCTGGCGTTTGCTGAAATTTTCTTGAGAACACACTCTTCGTGGTAAGGCGATTTCACGTCTATTTTTAGCATATTAGAAATCCACTTTAGTGGTCATTCCTCTTATATTTTATATATATATATATATATAT
>NW_026308724.1:0-801 GCF_001194135.2 Octopus bimaculoides | reverse complement strand
TTCTTTTTGATTTCCAATGTGCATTTTCTCTTATTTTTCTGCTTACTTTCTCCTTACATTCATTCTCTTCATTTCACAACATTTCATAGTGGTGTCTCCAAGTTTCTGTCTTTGCAGCGTCATTAAATGCAAGTGAGCCATCATCTATGCGGACACATTTCTCTCCTATGACATCACGATTCTCTCTCAATCACTGTCTTGCAATACAAAGCACTTCAAGTCTCTCACAACACAGAAGTTTGGCATTTTTTTCTTTTTTGCTTCCCCTCTGGCTATGCAAACCTGTCTCCTAGCTTCCCTTCTGGCGAATTGATGCAGTTCTCTGCTACCACCACACATCCGGTCCTTCGATGCCTGGTTCTTTTTCCTAATGGCCCTATCAACTGCATTGTTCCACCACCACATTACCTCAGGGGACTTTGCACCAGCCACAGATCTGGTCAGTAGTCTTCAACAAGTTGTCCCATAGGACAACCTAGTATTAAGTTAATAAATTTTAATTTTTGAATTGACAATTGTTATATATATCTCCATTTTCTATTCATTTTTATAAATTTAATATATAGCTATGTGATTTGTAAGGTTTTCTATGCAAGATTGGATATTGAACAGTGGAACCAGTGAAAGATTGAATGTTTTCATCCATTTTTTCCTTATCTATAACTATAGTATAGCTGAGTTTTTTGAGTGTGTGTGTGTGTGTTGCATCTATAGAAATCCACATTTTCCACTTTTTCGTAAACATTTTTACATCCTTAATTTTCTATTTTTATTGCTCTCCTGTGGATTTCCACTAGATTA
>NW_026308723.1:0-230 GCF_001194135.2 Octopus bimaculoides | reverse complement strand
AGCCCTGTCTACCTCCTTGTTCCACCACCACGTTACTCTGGGTCGGGAGCTTTCAACAGGTTGTCCCGCAGATATATATATACATATATATATATATGTATGTGTGTGTGCATGTTTGTGTGTCTGTGTTTGTCCCCCCAAGCATCACTTGACAACCAATGCTAGTGTGTTTATATCCCTATAACTTAGCGGTTCAGCAAAAGAGACCAATAGAATAAGTACTAGGCTTA
>NW_026308722.1:0-206 GCF_001194135.2 Octopus bimaculoides | reverse complement strand
CAAAATGTGGCAGTTCTTCTGGTTTTACTTTCTGAGTTCAAATTTCGCCGTGATCGACTTTACCTTTCATCCTTTTCGGTGTCGATAAAATAAGTACCAGTTAAACACTGGGGTCAATGTAATACAAATGAAATTCTCTCGGATTGGCTGTGGGCACTGAACAGCAATGATACAGCCACTTTAAAAAGAAAGTAGCTCAAATAGTT
>NW_026308721.1:0-330 GCF_001194135.2 Octopus bimaculoides | reverse complement strand
CTCTTTCACTCTTTTGTTGTCTTACCATTTCTATCAATATATATATATATTTGTATATATACGTACACACACATATACATACATACATGCATACGAACATACATGCGTACATACATGTATACACACATACGTACACACATGCATATGTACATACGTACATTCGTACATACCTATTTACCTCCCTCCCTACCTACCTGTCTACATACATACGTACGCACATACCTACCTATCTACCCACCTACCTACCTACCTACCTACCTAAATACTCACCCACCAACATACATACTTACATATGCAGCTACTTCGTCCAGATATACGTATATATATATA
>NW_026308720.1:0-348 GCF_001194135.2 Octopus bimaculoides | reverse complement strand
TGCTCACTCCTACCTGCTTGAGGATGCTAATAATCAGATGGAAGGAGCACTAACATCCAGAGCTGGTACAGCTGGACAATATACAAAACTAGATGGCTTTTTAGCTTACTATGAGGTATGTATCTTGAACGTTTGTTATACTTTGACCATCTAACTTTATCATAGATTTTTTTTTTTTTACCATCGTAGTCAGAATCTGTTATTTTGGTCACCGCAATTATCACCAGTACCATCACTAACACCACCATCATAATCATTGTCATCAACATTAAGATCATGATCAGCAGCACCACTCCCACCATCACCACCTTAATAATAATAATAATAATAATAATAATAATAATAATA
>NW_026308719.1:0-394 GCF_001194135.2 Octopus bimaculoides | reverse complement strand
TACATATGTACGTACGTAAGTTCATTCGTTAGTTCGTTCGTACGTTCGTTTGCTCGTACGTACGTTTGTTCGTACGATCATTCATTCGTACGCACGTTCATTCGTTCATTCATTCTTTCGTCCGTTCGTATGTACGTACGTTCTTTCGTTCAATTGTTCGTTCCTTCGTTCGTACGTACGGACGTTCGTTCGTACGTTCTTTCGTTCAATCGTTCATTCGTTCGTTTGTTTGTTAGTACGTCCGTACGTTCGTTCATTCGTTCTTTTGTTCGTTTATTCGATCGTTCTTGTTTTCGTTCGTACTTTCGTTCGATCGTTCGTTCGTACTTACATACGTACGTACATTCGTTCTTTCGTTCGTTCGTTCGGTCGTTCGTTCGTTCGTACGAACGTA
>NW_026308718.1:0-305 GCF_001194135.2 Octopus bimaculoides | reverse complement strand
CCGTCTTATATATATATATAAGTGTAGGAGTGTCTGTTTGTTAAGTAGCTTGCTTACGAACCCCGGAACCATGTGGTTCGTAAGCAACCGACTTAACACACAGCCTCTCCTGTGACAATAGGGAGCAGAACTGTGTCTATTGCCTGTAAGCGCTTTCTCTACCGTAATGTTCGCGAATCCTCCTTCCACTAGCAATTACAATTCTATTCGTTGATCCTTTTTTTGCCGGTAACCCTTGCTTTGCTTTGTAGACGACACGGCCCATTGGAATACCTGGCAACAGGCAACTCCTATAAAAGTCTCAT
>NW_026308717.1:0-237 GCF_001194135.2 Octopus bimaculoides | reverse complement strand
CAGAATGCAGTAACGACAGAATGCAGTAACGTCAGAATGCAGTAACGACAGAATGCAGTAACGACAGAATGCAGTAATGACAGAATGCAGTAACGTCAGAATGCAGTAACGACAGAATGCAGTAATGACAGAATGCAGTAATGACAGAATGCAGTAATGTCAGAATGCAGTAATGACAGAATGCAGTAATGTAACTGATAAGCAAAGTGAAATACTTTCTGAACCAGCCATAAATAT
>NW_026308716.1:0-280 GCF_001194135.2 Octopus bimaculoides | reverse complement strand
TATGTTTGTATGTATGCATAAGTATACAGCCACACCTTTCATCACCATTGCTTCTTTTTCTTGTCGTTTCTGTTGAAGTTGTTCTTGTAACTGTTGTCATAGTTCACGTTATTCTATTTTCATTTTCTTTTATTTCTCTCGTTTTTCTTGTATCTCCCTAGGGAATTCGTTGACAAGCTTCCTTGATTTACTTTATTTGTTTCTTTTAAATTTAAGGTACATCCTCGTACTTTTTTACTCGTCTGACTTGTGGGCCGCTTAAACTCATGGGCTATGGGCG
>NW_026308715.1:0-518 GCF_001194135.2 Octopus bimaculoides | reverse complement strand
ATATATATACATACATATATATACACACACACACACACACACTCACATATCTATATCTATACCTCTACATGTGTGTGTATATGCATGTATATATATATGTATATATACACAAATATTTATATATATGTGTATACACATACAGATATGAGGCCATATGTATACATGTGTGTGTATGTTTGTGTACATGTATACATACATACACACACATACTAATACATGCATGCACATATGCAACTATGTATGATTTCTAATTGCCGTTAATATGAAATAATGATGCATAAATGCAATTATGTGTATGATTGTATAAATGCATCAATGCATGTATGGTATGGGTGTATATGTATGACTGAATGTATGCACGTGTCAGTGTATGTGTGTATATATGTATGCATGTATGTGCAGTTGTGCACTTGCTTTTGCACAAATATGTGTATGTGTACATATGTATTTAAAATCTGTTGTGTATACATCAGAGAGAGGGAGAGATATTTTGTGATTGTGTGTGTGTGTGTGTATGT
>NW_026308714.1:0-540 GCF_001194135.2 Octopus bimaculoides | reverse complement strand
TTTTCTCTTTTGTCTATGTATTTATTCATTTGTGTATAATAAATGTTCGACGTTGTCTTAACGAGCAACATCGGCTGCCTTCTACTTCTCTTCTTTTTTTTTCTTTTCTTTTTCAATCGTAGTTTATATAGCCTCAGAATGGATGATGACTAGCTGTTATTGAATCAGTTATTTGTGTGGATTGATGGATGAAGCGAGAACGACGTGGCCACAGATGAAGGATGAGGGTCTGCTGAAAGAATCAGTAATGTTTTTTTGTTGAGTTGAGTTCAGTTCAGTACAGAGTACACGTTTTGAATTTCAGTGTATATATTTATTTAATGATTGCTGATATCTGGCACGCGGTCAGGCATTTTGTAAGAGCATGTGTCGTTGATTGAAATACTGCTCCCGACAAGCTTTACAAGTAATAATGTCCATATAAGTAATAACTTATCGTTTATCTTTTACTTGTTTCAATCATTGGACTGCGGCGATGCTGAGGCACAGTTTGGAAGCATTTAGTCGAACAAATTTTCCTCAATACCTAGGTTATTAACT
>NW_026308713.1:0-546 GCF_001194135.2 Octopus bimaculoides | reverse complement strand
AGGTTACCGTGGTCTTTTCCGTAGGCTTTTCTCTCCATGGATAAACCTAACGTAACCCTATTTTACACTATTGACATTTTCTGTGATATACGATACCATTTTTTTTTACCCCTACCGATCCCTTTTGATCGGATTTTTTTTTAAAGAAAAGCTCTACGTTTGTATTTGTCCCCTCTCTGTGCAGCCCTGTGTGGTTAATAAAAGAAAGTTATCTATCTATCTATCTATCTATCTATCTATCTATCTATCCCACATATATATATATCTGGTAGTAGACCCAAAGAGTGGCAGGTTGCGCTAAGTAACTGCTACGGACAGACCGTAAACTCTTGGTTCGATAGTGATACGAGTGAGGAGTCTACTGTGGGTTTTGTATTAGCATGCATATATATATATATACTAGATGAAATGAGATAACAAAGCCATGACTGTGAGGAGTTTTCAGGACATTTATAAGGAAAAGGGATATAGATATAGTCTTACAGCTGTTTCTGGGATAAATTAATATCCCAGAAACAGATGTAAGACTATATCTATATTCGATGT
>NW_026308712.1:0-378 GCF_001194135.2 Octopus bimaculoides | reverse complement strand
CATAATTACTTGCTCTTGTACCTATAATAGAAAAGATTATTATTATTATCGTTATTATTATTATTATTATTATTATTTTTATTATCATTATTATTGATATTATATTTTTAAAAGGATTGACGTAACTCTTCACAAGGGTCAAGACAAAACGTGTGATTTGATTGTAAGATATCTTATTAGTTAAACGATATTTGAACAGTACGTTTGTCTTTGTCAAGTTCAAAATAAGAAGTGATAAAAATTCAAAATTACAGAAATTTAAACGTAAAGTATGAACGAAAGCAACCACCAACGTGTGGACACTGGTTGCACTCATTCATACTTAGCATTTAAATTTCTGTAATTTTGAATTTTTATCACTTCTTATTTTGAAATTGA
>NW_026308711.1:0-277 GCF_001194135.2 Octopus bimaculoides | reverse complement strand
CTTCTTCTTCTTCTTCTTCTTCTTTCCAGAAGTGAATTATCTAAACCCCTAAGTGTTCCTCTCAACACATGACTATGATGCTCCCCACCACTTCTGCTCGTGATCAGAGATGCACAGAATATTTGTCGTAGCCCATCTTTTATACCAAGACAAAACAGTTTAGGTGATAACATTTCCAATCAGTTAAGATGAGAAGCCACAAGAACCACTACTTGGCACTGCGTCAGGGTTATTATTATTATTATTATTATTATTATTGTTCAGTAGTTTTATTTTT
>NW_026308710.1:0-539 GCF_001194135.2 Octopus bimaculoides | reverse complement strand
AATAATAGTAATAATAATAATGATAATAATAATAATAATAATAATAATGGTAATCCTTTCTTCTGTGGGCACAATGCCTGAAATTTTGGGGGAGGGGTTTTAGTTGATTACATAGGCCCCAGTGCTCAGCTTATTTTATTGACCCCAACGGGATGAAAGGCAAAGTCAACCTCAATTGCATTTGAACTTAAAACGTAAAAACAAGCAAAATGCCGCTAAGCATTTTTTCTGGCACACTAATGCCTCTGCCACGCCACCTAATAATAATAATAATGATAATAATAATAATAATAATAATAATAATATTAATAGTAATAATAGTAATAGTAATAATAGTAATAGTAATAATGATAATAATAATAATAATAATAATAATATTAATAGTAATAATAGTCATGTTAATAATAAATGTAGCAATGATCTATTCCTAATAGTAACATAGTAACAAGAAAAAGTAATATTAATAATAGCTGTAATCATAAAGTGATAGAATGAAAATAATTAGATAGAATGAGAGAGAGAGAGAGAGAGAGAGAGAG
>NW_026308709.1:1737-2139 GCF_001194135.2 Octopus bimaculoides | reverse complement strand
TATATATATATACACACATACATACATACATGTATATATGTATACATATATATGTAATGTACGTATGTATATAAATTGACCGACGGGCCTTTTTACGTGTAGTTTACCGGTAATTCTGGATTTAAGGGATTGAAAGCTAATCAGTTTGAAAGGGAGGTGACAATAGCAGGGTTGGAATGGTGGTTGGGAGTGGTATTTGCACAGGGATTGATTGTTGGAGTTTACACCATCGCGATCACCGCCGCCGCCGCCGCCACCATCACCACCACCAATTCCACCACCACCACCACCACCACCCCTAATTTTAGAATCTTGCTGCGCCCTTGCCTTGAGTCGGCTACGAGCCTGTGGTATTTGATAGATGGAAATAGTGCGGAAACTCAACTGCTACTTAATTTATCG
>NW_026308709.1:0-671 GCF_001194135.2 Octopus bimaculoides | reverse complement strand
CCTGCCACGTCCTCCCTCCACCCTCCACCACTACCACTTCAACTCCCTCTACACATCGACCTATTTAACTCGTTCAATGGTCCACGATAGCTTTCGTTGTTTACCTTCCGTTGTTGTTGTTGTTGTTGTTGCTGTTGCCGTTTTTATTGTTGTTATTGTTACAGCTGTAGATGCTTTTCAACTTGTTTCTATTATTGTTGCTTCTGTTGTTGACATAGATATTCTCTGTGTATCCCAGGAAATTAACATGGAGTCATGATGCTCAGATTAAGGATGGCTTTAGCTGAGTGTGGCCGGTGCAGTGATGGGTTGGCGCTATAATTGATTGGTCGCGGTGGTGGTGGTGGTGGTTGGTGATGGGGGTGGATATGGTGGTTTGTTGGTTGGTAAGTGTTGGTATAGGTATTTGGCGGTCGATGTTGTGGGATATGTACTGGTCGTTATATAGGCATTATTGGTTTTGATGACGGCGGCATTTCGCCCGTCGTTACGTTCTGAGTTCAAATCCCGCCGATGTCGACTTTGCCTTTCATCCTTTCAGGGTCGATAAATTAAGTACCAGTGAAACGCTGGGGGTCGATGTAATTGACTAGTCCCCTCCTCCACAATTTCAGGCCTTAGGCCTATAGTAGAAGGGATTATTATTATTATTATTATTATTATTATTATTA
>NW_026308708.1:0-213 GCF_001194135.2 Octopus bimaculoides | reverse complement strand
GAAATTTTGAACCTGGGTTCTCATTCCTAAGGTATTTTTCAATGTTGTTGCTATAATTATTATTATCATTAGTATTATTATAACCACTATGCCATGTGCCCATGGGCATATGGCATAGTAGTTAAGAGTGCAGGCTACTAACCCCAAGATTTCGAGTTCAATCCCAAGTAGTGACCTGAATAATAATAATAATAACATCGAAAAATACCTTAG
>NW_026308707.1:0-225 GCF_001194135.2 Octopus bimaculoides | reverse complement strand
AACATATGTAGGAATAAAGTATGCAATTATAACATGCGTTTTATCCATTCATTAAATTTTTTTATATATATATATGGACAGATAGATCGATACATACATACATGCATACATACATACACACATGTACATACACATTCACACACATACATGCACATACACACATACATATATATACATACATATACATACATCTTTACACATAGATACATATACACGTACATACAT
>NW_026308706.1:0-400 GCF_001194135.2 Octopus bimaculoides | reverse complement strand
ATATATGAAAAAATGAATAAAGATGGGTTTTCTGATAATTAGATAATTAGATGTTTAGAAATTATTAATAACTTGTAAACACCTAATTATTAAATTGGAAAAATTATCAGAAAAGTCATTTGTATTCATATATGATATATAATACTGTACCCAGGACTTACTATTTTTTCTTCTACTATGCACAGATATATGTATATATATATATATATATATATATATATTATTCATTTAAAATACAGAGATGCCTATAATAGGACATCTAACCCGCTAGAAAGAGCAGCAAAACACTCTATACCACAAAAAATAGGGATAATATCGAAAGAAAATGAAAAATAAAAAACTTCTACCAATCTATACTCTGTACCATGGTTTCAAGTTATTTAGCAAGATAAAAATATAC
>NW_026308705.1:0-367 GCF_001194135.2 Octopus bimaculoides | reverse complement strand
AGTGGGACTGAACCTGGAACCATGCGGTTGGTAAGCAAGCTACTTACCACGCAGTCACTCCTGTACATAATTGATTAATTGATTAATTAATTTACTAATGAATGCGCCTTTATGCCAATTATGGGCGAGTGCTGGTCTTCCATAAACAACTTTTCCCGGACTTGTACCTTGGAAAGGAACTTTCTAGGTGCAATTTCATGATCTTCGGTGACAGAAGGTAGTGTTTTTACTTGTTCTTTTTTTTTGTTTTTTTTTTACCAGATGTAGCTACGTTAATTTTCAGATTTATCTCGTTACTAGCGAAGTTACTTCTTTACTTTTATATTGGGTTGGTGCATAATTATTGCGGCTTTTTTTCAACAAATTT
>NW_026308704.1:0-296 GCF_001194135.2 Octopus bimaculoides | reverse complement strand
ATATGTGTGTGTGTGTGTGTGTGTGTGTCTGTTTTCGTCCACCCCCAACCGATGTTGGTGTGTTTACGACCCCGTAACTTAGCGGTTCAGCAAAAGTGCGGATAGGATAAATACTAGGCTTACAAGAATAAGTCCTGGAATCGATTTGTTCGACTAAAGGTGGTGCTCCAGTACGGCCGCAGTCAAATAGTAAGCTAGTAAAAGAATAAAAGACTAAACATATATACATATGATGCTGAAACTCCCTTCAGTCATGACTGACCATGGGATTGCACCTAGAAGGTTACCCCCCCCCC
>NW_026308703.1:0-228 GCF_001194135.2 Octopus bimaculoides | reverse complement strand
ACAGCTGTGTCTTCATAAGGATGGCCTTGATAATAATAGTTTTGGGTTTCTCAAGGACTCCTGTGCAGTGGATATTTAAAATGGTGCACAGAGAATGTAGGTGGAACCTCTTCAGGAGGCATCATCATCATCATCATCGTTGCTAACATGGGTTGGATGATTTGACTGAGGACTGGCCAACCAGATGGCTACACTAGGCTCCAATCTGATTTGGCAGAGTTTCTATAG
>NW_026308702.1:0-214 GCF_001194135.2 Octopus bimaculoides | reverse complement strand
CACTCGATAATAGTATTATTATTGTTACTATTATTATTATTATTATTATTGTTGTTTTTGTTGTTGTTGTTGCTAGTATTATTATTATTATTATTATTATTATTATTATTATTGCCAGAAATTTTTTTGTTTGGGGGAGACTAGTCGATTATATCGACACCAGCACGTAACTGGTACTTACTTTATCGACCCCGAAAGGATGAAAGGCAAAGTC
>NW_026308701.1:0-345 GCF_001194135.2 Octopus bimaculoides | reverse complement strand
TGTCTATTGTGTTTGCAATATATTGAATAGTTATACACCATACCTAAGTAGTGTGAAGTGTATATAATGCATCAAGCAACTCCGGGTTCTAAAATATATCACACTGCTATCATTATGGTTAACATGATATACATATATAGTCTATATGTATATAAATAAAGAGATATAGATATGTGTGAGTCTTTGTCTATGTATGTATATATGTATGCATGTATGTATGTATGTATGCATGCATGCATCCCCGTTCTAGGTACTAGGACTGTGGACGTATGTGGGTGGCTGTATTTTGATCGAATTTTGTAATTTGGCAAGCATTATTGTAGATACAAGTAGCACGACATTTCA
>NW_026308700.1:0-352 GCF_001194135.2 Octopus bimaculoides | reverse complement strand
TGTATGTTGAACACAGAAAGCGAAATCAATTGATACCAGAGTCTCTATGATGATCTTATTTGAATTTTACTATATGTATCTTACAAGTGGGAGGACTGTCTCGGAGAAATATATTTTCTATATTCTCCATGCGTGTTTAAATATAGTGATAGATACGTGGTTTTGGAGAGTTTTGACTCCTCTTTCAAGCAGACAGGTACTTATCGTGTCCTGACTTTTTATTACATATTTTACTTATTTGAATAATGCTTGCTGGCCACCTTATCATTATTTTTATAGATAGTGATAACATATTTGAACTTCACCTGGACTGGCTCTTGTGTGGGTGGCACATAAAATACACCATTTTGAG
>NW_026308699.1:0-727 GCF_001194135.2 Octopus bimaculoides | reverse complement strand
ATGTGTGTGTGTGTGTCGGTTAAATTGGTGGTTAGCACTAATGGGTAATAGTACTAACCATCAGTCTGTATTTTAAGGCATAACACTTGCATGGTTTTGGTTTTAATAAAATATCTAAGAGATGATACATATATATATATACATATATATATATATAGAGAGAGAGAGAGAGCCACTCAAACATACACACTATTATTCTTTTATTCTTTTACTTGTTTCAGTAATTTGACTGCAGCCATGCTGGAGCACCGCCTTTAGTCGAGCAAATCGACGCCAGGACTTATTCTTTGTAAGTCTAGTACTTAGTTTATCGGTCTCTTTTGTCAAACCACTAGGTTACGGGGACATAGACACACAAACATATATATATATATATATATATATGTATACACAAAAATTTTATAATTATAAGCATAATTATAATTAGGGTTCAGCAAAATTTCTTCACCACATAACGAAATTTAGAAATAGCAGTTAAATACTATTCCACTACCATAAGAATATGGTAGTTAAATACCATTCTCAGTGGAATGGTATTTAACTGCTATTTCTAAATTTCGTTGTGAGGTGAAGCAATTTTGCTGAAGCCTAATTATAATTATGCTTATAATTATAAAATTTTTGTATATGTGTACCGATAATGGTTCTTTTAACATACCAAACTACTTGGAAAGTTATTGGCAAGCCAAGTGAGATCGTTGCCAGTGCCCCTGGACTGGCTCTTGTG
>NW_026308698.1:0-731 GCF_001194135.2 Octopus bimaculoides | reverse complement strand
TGAAGACAACACCAACTTTGGTTACTTGTGCAACAAATAATTTATATGAACACAGGTAAGATTGCAGTGTTTGGAAGACTTTTTCTTATAATCAAGTTTAATATTCAAAAGGAGCTCCATTGATTCTGTGCATTTGTTTAATGGTTTAGCTTAGAGAAGAAAGGATAATGCTTTGAAGTGCAGGCAACGGAAAGGGAGGGAGAAACCATGTTCTATAGTTTAAATTAAGAAGGAAGACTGGTTCAAATACAACAGACTGAATTCTACAAGTGGCTGCCACTAGTACCAGACAATGGCATTAAACCAAATGACAGATGTTTTTCATTCATGAACAATGAACAGAAGACACAATCCATCCAACAAGTAAATTATAGAACTTGAAGTAGATAAGGCTATAAAGAATACCTTCTAGAAAATTAGGTTAAAAAACCCCTTGGATGGAAAAAAACATTGAAGGCTGCCCACGGGATGTGAACTTTCACCTTCTGAAACTACGACAGATTTGCTAACCATTACACCAAAGCAACATATCAGATTTTCTCTATTCATTTTGATGTTTACATTAAAAGAAGTTTTAACGCTATATTCTTACAAGTTGTTATTTTTAGTTTTACAGACATCAAGTTCCAGTACAAAAATAATAATTTATTTCAATTCTTTTGAAGTTTCTAACTTCTTATAATCATCATCATCATCATTTAACGTCCGCTTTCCATGCTAGCTTGGGTTGG
>NW_026308697.1:0-217 GCF_001194135.2 Octopus bimaculoides | reverse complement strand
GGTAAGAAGCTTGATTCCCTGCCGTATGGTTCTGGGTTCAGCTCCACTGCTTGGAACCTTGCCCAAGTGTCTTCTATTTTAGCCTCGGGCCGACCAAGGCCATTATTAATGAAATTGGTAGATGGAGAATGTTTGAAGACCGCTGTTTTATAAGACGGGCTTCTTTCAGTTTCCGTTTGCCAAATCCACTCATATTGAGTATATATATATATATATA
>NW_026308696.1:0-392 GCF_001194135.2 Octopus bimaculoides | reverse complement strand
GATGTGTATGAGGTATAGTTTTTGTTTGGGGATTTTTTCGGTAAAGACCGTTGTTTCGGTGAAGGCGGTTTTGTTTTGTTTACATTCGAAGTGTACATAGGTAAAGAGGAGTTTGTTTGATTTTTTTCAGTTTATTTATTTATTTAATATTTAATGTATAATATATATAAATATATATGAGTGTTTGTAGGTATAGTTAGAATATAGATAAGTGTAGTATAAATTACCGTATGTGTGAGTTAGAATTTTATTATAGGTGTTTTTTTCATTGAAGACGGGTTTCTGTTCTACGGATATTGAGATGTAATATAACGTGATAGTACTGTGGTATATATTTTTTGATGAATTGATATAAGATTAAATTTTATTTTAATTGTGTATATTGGTATATG
>NW_026308695.1:6819-9153 GCF_001194135.2 Octopus bimaculoides | reverse complement strand
TGTTTCTATTAGTCTACTGCCTTAACGAAATAAATAATTAATAATAAATTATTAATACGGTTTTCTAATGTACAAATTGCTCCAGTCCACTCCAGCTGTAAATGGATGACCCTGTGACAGACCGGGGCTTCGTTCAGGGCGAACATTGTGATTTTGGTCATTTACACTCCATGGAAACCAGTCGACTGACCCTAGGCGTCCTGAGGCTCAAGACAGTACATTTTAAGTACAAGGTCCAGTTGAAAAGTTCATAGGAAAGATTTCACAGCTCTAGCATCACTCCTTCATATAGTCAAACCATGAACTTTCCATAGGCCAACTGTTGTTGTTGGCACTCCGTCGCTTACGACGTCGAGGGTTCCAGTTGATCCTATCAATGGAACAGCCTGCTTGTGAAATTAACATGCAAGTGGCTGAGCACTCCACAGACACGTGTACCGTTAACATAGTTCTCGGGGATATTCAGCGTGACACAGAGTGTGACAAGGCTGACCCTTTGAATTACAGGCACAACAGAAACAGGAAGTAAGAGTGAGAGAAAGTTGTGGTGAAAAGAGTACAGCAGGGTTCGCCACCATCCCCTGTCGGAGCCTCGTGGAGCTTTAGGTGTTTTCGCTCAATAAACACAACGGCCGGTCTGGGAATCGAAACCGCGATCCTATGACCGCGAGTCCGCTGCCCTAACCACTGGGCCATTGCACCTCCACTATAGGCCAACTATGATTGAAACAAATAAAAGATATTCTAGATACAATGCTTATTCATTAAAATAATCGATTAGTAAAACTATGGAACACTATCGAGGCTGTAATACATTCTAGATGCAATATTTATTCATGACACAATTGATTGATAAAACTATGGAAGAAAATCAATGACACAATATCTTATGACTACAAGATTCATTTATAACTCAGCTGACGGATAAACTGTGGAATAAAATATGAAATCACAATACAGCATTCATATTATTTATTTATATATGTATTATATGTATTATATATAAGGCATTTGATCAAGAAATAAATATTTTGGATTAAGTGATACCATTGTCATTTTAATGGCCAGTATTTCTTGCTTGCATAAGTCAAACAGAATTTTTCAAGGCATATTATTTACAGCTGGATGCTCTTCCTGCTGCCAACCCTCACCTGTTTTCCAAGCAAGGTCATATTTCCCCTTGCCTGGACAGATTTTTCACAGAAGACTGGAAATTAATGATGCCGCTCGTACGACAATGGCACTTGTTTACAACTGTGGCATGGTATCTAGACACTGAGGCACAAACATACATACATACATACATACATATATATATATATTATTTTATTTGTTTCAGTCATTTGACTGTGGTCATGCTGGAGCACTGCCTTAAAAGATTTTAGTCGAAGAAATCGACCCCAGGACGTATTCTTTCTAAGTCTAGTGCTTATTCTATTGGTCTCTTTTGCCAAACCATTAAGTTACAGGGACATAAACACACCAACATCGGTTGTCAAGCAATGAGGGAGGGGACAGACACACACACACAAACATATACATATATATATATATACGACGGGCTTCTTTCAGTTTCCATCTACCAAATCCACTCACAAGGCTTTGGTTGGTTCAAGGCTATAGTAGAAGGCACTTGCCCAAGGTGCCACACAGTGGGACTGAACCTGGAACCATGTGGTTGGGAAGCAAGCTTCTTACCACATTGCCACATGTCGTCATTTAGTGTGTAGAGGCACGTTGCATAGTGGTTAGGGGTGTTGGACTCATGATTGTAAGATTCTGGTTTCAATTCCTGGACTGGGCAAAATGTGTTCTTGAGTAAAACACTTCATTTCATGTTACCCCAGTCTGCTCAGCTGCCAAAAATGAGTAACCCCATGATGGACCAGCTTCCCATCCAATATACACCATGAAACCAAGAAACCGGCCCTTATGAGTTAGTATGACTCGAGAAGCTAACTTTAATCCACCTCATCATTTAATGTCAGTTTTCCATGCTGGCATGGGTTGGACGGTTTGACTGGAACTGCACCAGGCTCTAGTCTGTTTTAGCTTCGTTTTTACAACTGGATGCCCTTACTAACAGCAACCACTCCATAGAGTATATCGGATCTTTTTTACATGTCACCGCCATGGGTGTCTTTTAGGTGTCACTACCATGGTGCCTTTTCTATGTCATCGGCACGGGTACCTTTTATGTGTCACTGGCATAAGTGCTTTTACATTTTATCAGCACTGGTACCTTTTATGCGTCATCGGCACAGGTGCCTTTCATGTGTCACCGGCGCGGGTGCCTTTCATGTGTCACCGGCGCGGGTGCCTTTCATGTGTCAC
>NW_026308695.1:6521-6809 GCF_001194135.2 Octopus bimaculoides | reverse complement strand
CCTTTCATGTGTCACCGGCGCGGGTGCCTTTCATGTGTCACCGGCGCGGGTGCCTTTCATGTGTCACCGGCCTGACCGCACCTACGCGGCCTGTCACTTGGCCTGACGGCTGCCTGTCAACACCTCTTGTGTCCATCTCCCATGTTCCTGCCTTCAGGCTTTCACTCCATACAGGCCAGCTCAATTTGAATCGTTCTCAGTCGAAAGACACCTGTTGTTATTTCTTGTTCTTTGTATTCATAATTCTGTACCATGTTCTCCATTTTTCTTTGTCTTTCTTGCCGTACA
>NW_026308695.1:5143-5448 GCF_001194135.2 Octopus bimaculoides | reverse complement strand
CTGGCCCTGTACCAAAATTAGAAATCAATTTATAGGCACGTTATGGCTACACCAGGCTCCAATCAGATTGGAGCCTGGTGTAGCCATCTGGTTCACCAGTCCTCAGTCAAATCGTCCAACCCATGCTAGCATGGAAAGCGGATGTTAAACGATGATAATGTTAAAAACATCCAGTCCACACTCTAAAGTGGTTGGCATTTGGAAGGGCATCCAGCTGTAAAAATCATGCCAAAAGTAACTCCCCCTCTGTGTTAGTGCCACATGAAAAGCCCCAAATCCATTCTGCAGAGTGCTTGGTGTTAGGA
>NW_026308695.1:2769-4474 GCF_001194135.2 Octopus bimaculoides | reverse complement strand
AAAGTTAACTTCTTGTTCATCAGACCCTTTTGCCGAACTACTAAGTTACAGGGATGTAAAGAAACCAACACTGGTTGTCAAGCATTAATGGGGGGACAAACACAAGGACACACACACGTATATGTGTGTCTGTGTGTATATAGTAGGTTTCTTTCAGTTTTCTGTCTACCGAATCCACTTGCCCAAGGTGCCACACAGTAGGACTGAACCCAGAACCATGTGATTAGGAAGCAAGTTTCTTACCATACAGCCACGCCTCTCCATTATTACAACACACACACACACACACACATATGTATATAAGTATATATTTATATATATGCGCACACACAATCATATACCTGTATACATGCAGTGACATGTATATATGGATTTCCAGAAAACACAAGGGGACAGTGACTAATGTTGCATAGATGTGGACAGGTTAGTTCTATGTATGTGTAGAGAGAGAGTAGAAAACACAGGCAAAAAAGAGAGAGACAACTATATAGCTATATGTATGAATATATGCTTGTATATGTGTATATATATGTTTGTGTATGTGTGTAGAGAGAAAGGAAAAATGGTAGAGAGAAGTACGGTATATGGTTGGGTGACATATACACATATGTGTAAATCAATATGATGAAGAAAGGAATTGTAATGAATGTATAATGTATGTGCGTGGGAGTGTGTGTGTGTGTGTTGATGCATAATAATGTATGTATAATGAGAAAGGAAACTATACAGCCAGATATACGTTCGAATGTATACATGAATATATATATATATATATATACATATGTATGTATGTATGTATGTATGTATATTCTTTTACTTGTTTCAGTCAGGTGACTGTGGCCATGCTGGGGCACCACCTTTTGTGTGTGTGTGTGTGTGTGAGTAATATATTAAGATAGATAAATGCATACATGGACGGATGGATAGAAAGATACACAGATAGATAGATAGATAGATAGATAGATACACAAACAGATATAAAGATACACAGATAGATAGGAACATAGATAGATAGAAATATAGACAAGTAGACAGATAGATACATAGATAGATGGATAGATATACAGATAAGTATAGATATCTGAAATTTTTTATTATTTGTTTATCGTCCGACAGTCACAAGGATATCGCATATCAAACTACTTTGGTATGATTCATCTACCAAACTGTTAGCTCTTGAGTCACACTCTGTACGTTTCAGCCAATTGAAAATAATACAAAAGTGTATATACTCTACCAAACCTATATATTATATGTGTACATATATACATACATATATACATTTTATCTTTTACCTGTTTCATTTATTTTAACTGCAGCCATGCTAGGGTACAGCCTTCAAGGATTTTACTCAGACAAATTGACCTCAGGAGTTTTTTTTTCAGCCTAGTAATTATTATATTGGTTTCTTTTGCCAAACTGCTAAGTTACAGGGATGTAAATGCACCAACACCAGTTGTCAGGCAGTAGTGGGGAGACTAACAGACACACACACACACACACACACACACACATAGATATGTATATGATGGGCTTCTTTCAGTTTCCGTCTACCAAATCCACTCACAAGGCTTTGCTCAGCCCGAAGCTATAATAGAAGATCACCTGCCCAAGGTGCCATGCAGTGGGGCTGAACCCAGAACCATGTGGTTGAGAAACAATCTCCTTACCACACAGCCACACCTGTGCCTATATATATATATAT
>NW_026308695.1:1846-2521 GCF_001194135.2 Octopus bimaculoides | reverse complement strand
GCCTATATATATATATATGACAGGCTTCTTTCAGTCTCTGTCTACCAAACCCACTCACAAAGCTTTGGTCGGCCCGAGGCTATAGCAGAAGACACTTGCCCAAGGTACCACACAGTGGGACTGAACCTGGGACCATATGGTTGGGAAGCAAGCTTCTTACCACACAGCCACACCTGTGCATATAGCCTCTTACCAAACACACACACACACATGTGTGTGTGTGTGAGTGTAGTAATAAGCTCTTACGTAGCCAGCCGAGAATTCTAAATTTAGATCATATGTTATTTTTTTCCTCTTTCTTGGCCACACTCACAGATAATTATCATATATTTATATACATATCACCATCATCACCACCACCATCATCACCACCGCCACCGCCACTTAACATCCACTTTTCCATGCTGGCATGGGTTGGACAGAGTTCATTTATTACCTATGTTTTACTTGCTTCAGTCAGTAGACTGCAGCCATGCTGGAACACCACCTCAAAGAGCTTTTAAGCAAAATGAATTGACCCCAGTACTTTAAAAAAAATTTTTTTTTTTTAAACCTGGTAATTATTCTTTGGGTCTCTTTTTGCCAAACAGCTAAGTTACAGGGACATAAACAAACCGACACCGGTCACCAAGCGATAGTGGGAGTACAAACACAGACACAAAAACACACACACAC
>NW_026308695.1:0-585 GCF_001194135.2 Octopus bimaculoides | reverse complement strand
TCACCAGTCCTCAGTCAAATTGTCCAACCCATGCTAGCATGGAAAGCAGACATTAAACGATGATGATGATATATATACACACACACATATATATATATATATACACACACACACACATATATATATACACACATATATAAATAAGGATAAGATCGATGTATAAAATATCGATCTTATCAGGTGGCCAGCATGGGAATAAAAACCATTAAAGGTAACGATTATTTAAAATTATAATTTAGGGTATCTAAGAGACACCGCCACACTGAAAATAGCAGTCAAATCTTGACTCTAAAACCACAATAAATGTTCATATAGCACCAGGAGAGAAAACAAAGAGACAAAATAAACTAGCAAAAGATTACTGGATGTATTTATGTGTTTTCTAAGTATATTCCACTGACGATGGCAGAGCATTTCTAATGCAGAGCCAGAAATCTGGGATTATCCATTAATCTTTAGCTAGTTTATTTTGTCTCTTTGTCTTCTCTACTGATGCTATATGAACATTTAATGTGGCTTTAGAGTCAAGGTTGACTGTTATTTCCAGCGTGGTGGTATCTCTTAGATACCCTATATTATAATTTT
>NW_026308694.1:0-492 GCF_001194135.2 Octopus bimaculoides | reverse complement strand
ATCTATCTATCTATCTATCTATCTGTCAGTCTGTCTGTCTGTCTGTCTATTCATCTATCTATCTATCTATGTTATATATAGAAAAGCTAGGTAAAGAGGGAGTATATCATCAGTTTTGCAGAAATATACTCAACTACAAGCCTGCTTTTTACCTTTTACGCACCAAATACACACAGACAGACAAACAGACACATACACATACGAGCGCGCACATATATATATACACACACACACACACACAATATTCCATCGTAGTACAACATTTTAATGGTTAACAACCAACTCACATCGAGTTACACGTCACATAACATTAATATAAATATATTCTATACTAAGTATCACATATCCAGGTATTCTGTGGCCAAAAACGCACTACATTCAACTTCAAACACTAATCGATAATTCCTTTTTCCATACAAAAAAAGCTATTTTCCTGAATAGAAGGATAAAATGAAAAATTACTTTGCCTTCGTTACTTAGCTCATTCCATTA
>NW_026308693.1:0-437 GCF_001194135.2 Octopus bimaculoides | reverse complement strand
ATAAAGATGTAATCTTCTCTTCAGGGAAATACATAAGAGCCAACTTAACCATAAGACATTTTAACTGAATGTGATAACTGTGGGTAGAGAAAATTGCTACATATCTTATTTGAAAAGGAACCATTGTAATCTTCGAAATCTTGGAAGGAACCATTTGGTGATAGTGCTGCCGTTGGTTCTTTACATGTCTCTGCTGCTGCTAATATTGGTGCTGTCGACCCTGTTACCATAGTAGCCATTGGGGAAACTGCTGATGTTGCTTCTGCTATTAGGATCGGCTACTACCCCAGTTTCATAGACAACTCCTTTGGTTTCAGAGTGGCCTCTCACTGGGCATCTGTTGTAGTCCCTGCATGGGCATCCTGCCTCCGTTTATGGTCTAGGGCTGCTAACTAGAATGCTCTTAATATTGGAGTCACAGCTAAAAGAAACCCTAA
>NW_026308692.1:0-243 GCF_001194135.2 Octopus bimaculoides | reverse complement strand
ATAGCTATGTAGTAAGAAACTTGCTTGCCAACCACATGATTCTGAACAGTTAGAATTTTGGATAATCCTCAATTAGCGCTTTCGTTCGTTTTCGAACTCGTCACGACAGTTTGATTCTGATCCATTCATTCTGACGTCTTGTACGTCCAAATAGATATGTATAGAGTGTTTGAAGCGGTGTACAGACATTGTGGTTGTTGTTGGCACTCCATCGCTTACGACGTGGAGGGTTCCAGTTGATCC
>NW_026308691.1:0-213 GCF_001194135.2 Octopus bimaculoides | reverse complement strand
CATATCCCACCTGCCTTTGTGTCTCTGCGGCGAGACAACCTTGACCTTGCTGCAATCGACAACCTGAAACGCATGTTCGGTGCGCTTGCACCGAGCACTGCGATACGATGCTGCGGAGTGCATCCCTCTTGTGTGTTAATAGGGCTAAGAAGGAGGAGGAGGAGGAGGAGTAGGAACAGAAGACGGAGTAGGTGTAGGAGTTAGAAAGAAAGA
>NW_026308690.1:0-440 GCF_001194135.2 Octopus bimaculoides | reverse complement strand
ACATTTTTTTATGTAGGTAAAAAGAAAAATGATGAATCCACACGACTTTCGGTTAACCACAGACGCATTTCGAATTTAAACTAAATTATATTTGCCTATTATTCTCCTCGGTGTGGTACTCCGAGTTATAAGTTTGTGAGTGTTAGGATTAAATATGTACGCGATCAAGCGTCATCGCATAACTAATATTCAACCGCACTCTCAAAAATATGCAGCCGAATGTGATATATATTTATCTTTTATACCCACGTGTGTGTCACGAACGATCCCGCTCAAAAAAACTGCCGTTTCGATCATGGAGTAAATTATAATTTTAATACTAATATAGGATAAAATTAATTAATTAATTGATAATTAATAATTTTACCAAGTAGTTAGTACGTTAAAAATACCTTTTTAGATGAATTATACAAAATATTCTATAATTATATACATAATTA
>NW_026308689.1:0-257 GCF_001194135.2 Octopus bimaculoides | reverse complement strand
TCCTTTTTTTCCATATTTCATTCGTCTGATTTGTTGCTTTCGTTTTTATTCTTTATTTTTTCTTTGCTTCTATTTTAAATTTCACTTTCATTATAACACATTTTCCTCTCTCTCTCTCTCTTCTTCTTCTCTCTATCTCTCTCTCTTTCTTTCCCTTCTTGATTAACTGTGTATCTATCTAATTATCTGTGTTTGCCTGTCTGTCTGTTTCTCTCTCTCTCTTTATATATATGTATATGTGTGTGTGTGTGTGTGTG
>NW_026308688.1:0-470 GCF_001194135.2 Octopus bimaculoides | reverse complement strand
GTCCAAATTTAGCCAAATACCTTTTTTCAATATTTACTTTTGCATGCAATAGTTGGTTCTTTTGCATCAAACTATCTTATCTCCAGCTACTTCAAATGCCAAGATATCAAAAATTGTCAAAGTGTAGTACAACAGTTTTGCTATGGAATGGTAAAACTATTTTTTCATTTTCTGAAAAAGCAATGTTTAAGAGCCAGAAGAAAAACCATTTAGTATTTTGTCTGATGTGTTAACAATTCAGTTAGCTCAACACATTGCGTTTATTGATACAACCATGAGGAAAAAAAAACATGCCCAGTAAAATGGTTGGCATTGGAAAGGACATCCAGCCATAGGAACCATACCAAAACTGTAATATTGGAATAATGTACTCCACTGATGTGATGGATCCTTTCAAGCTGACCAACCCATGCCAGAATGGAAAGCCAATGTAACATATATTTGTGTTCATATATATATATGTATATATA
>NW_026308687.1:1664-2047 GCF_001194135.2 Octopus bimaculoides | reverse complement strand
GTTAAGACGATCTTTTTCACTTCCTGCATTAAGGGTAAACCAGGGGTCAGCCTTAAATAAATTTCAGTTCCTTTTTTGATCAATCCAAGTGCTCCTGCAGTCACATGTATTGTAACCGTCTGGAGAGGTTGCGTCTTTTGTATTTCGATTAGCAAATCTTTATATATCCTGAGCTTGTCATGTCTCTTTGCCGAGATATTATGGTCACAAGGAATGCTCATATCAATCAATAAACAGACAATATTGATTTGATCTTCCACAACAATATATAATTTATTTGCTTATTATTATTATTATTATTATTATTATTATTATTATTATTATTATTATTATTATTATTATTATTATTATTATTATGTTGATTTTTCTTTCTTTCTTCAAAT
>NW_026308687.1:0-464 GCF_001194135.2 Octopus bimaculoides | reverse complement strand
CTTGCCATGAAGAGGTTTCTGTTCCCATCTGCTAGCTAATTTTTCATGTGCTTTTGTCTTTGCAATTAATTATATTTTCTCTGCAGCGGCAGTTGGCGCGTTTCCTTCAACCTGATCAAGTTGGTGGGTATCTAAGAGATCGGTAGCGAATATTTTGCTCTCTTTCAGAATAGAATGAAGTGTTTTCGGTATTTCATGTTTTTCAACAAGATTCAGCATCCAATCGTTGGTTGTTTCTTGGTAGTTGGCCAGTCCGATTGTGGTGGTTTTGTACGTAAGGTCAAGCTGGTGTTATTGTTATTATTATTTTTATTATTATTATTATTGTTATTGCTATTATTATTATTTTTATTATTATTTTAATAAATTATGGTCCATTGTCTTCTGCTGAACCGAGGTCATCTCTTGATCCTAGGGTCACAGCAGGTCCTCATCTCATGGAGAGTACACGGCGTAACATGTGT
>NW_026308686.1:0-393 GCF_001194135.2 Octopus bimaculoides | reverse complement strand
TGCATCTGGAGCCAAGACTTCACCTCAGAAATAAGTTCATCATCATCTGAAAAGTGCTACCCCTTCAAAAAGAACTTCATGGTTGGAAAGGGGTGGAAGTCTGATGGTGCAAGGTCAGGAGAGTAGGGGGTAAAGAGGAAGTATTTCATAGATACAGGAGAGTGCTTTCATTTGGACAACATGAGCATTGTGACCTGGGGTGTAGTTTTGGAGGAGGGGACTCCTTTGGTCAGCATGCCACTCCTCTTTGCTTCGATGGCATCCTGCAATTTCTGCAGCAGGAAAGCATAATATGCCCTGTTAATTGTGGTGCCATTTGCCAGGAAATCCATCATCACTATTCTGCACTGGTCCCAAAAGACTGTGAGCATTAACTTGCCTGCTGAGGGTTGG
>NW_026308685.1:0-242 GCF_001194135.2 Octopus bimaculoides | reverse complement strand
TAGGCCTTTGCCTGTCTGTCAGAGAATCTTGTATGTTGCAAAGCATTGTGGTTAGATTTCCGGTGCGATGATAACTCCTGTGTGTCTGCGTATGTCAGTATGCGTCCGTGTGTGCCTGTGTCTCCCTCTCTCTGTATGTATATATACATATATGTCTGTATATGTATGTATGCATGTATGTTTGCACGTGTGTGTATGTCTGTCTGTCTGTATGTATGTATGTATGTACGTATGTATGTACG
>NW_026308684.1:0-2037 GCF_001194135.2 Octopus bimaculoides | reverse complement strand
TATGCAGGTATAAAATTAAATACATATATGTAACAATATCAATACACATACTGACACGCACACACACGCATGTGTGTGTGTGTGTTTGTGCGCACGCGCGTGCATGTGTGTTTGCGCGTGCGTGCTGGATCGATTGCGGAGAGACGTGGCAGCTATACAATTGTACTTTCGTAATGGCTGTTTTGTGAATGTGATAACCACACAGTTATTGGATAATCTTTATCGTGTTATACTGATAACTTTATTGAGCTATTATTCCGATACCGTTATTGACATATCGCAATATCCCATGGGCAGTGGCAGTGTAGATGTTGCTTGTTGTGATGATGGTGCCGGTGGTGTACGCTGTTCGTGTTGGAGATGTTTTTCTCCTCGTACTCTCACGGTTTGTACGCCATCTTTTATACAGCGCTTTTCTTTTTTTTTTAAAGCGGACATTTTGTGTAACGATTTCTCGCTATTGCTGTTTGTTCCTGTTTCTTGTTGCAAATTCTGTTGTTGTTGTTGTTGTAGTTGTTATTGCAAATCGTTGTGGCGCTGAACTGCTGAAGTTTTTACTTATTATTTATAATTTTTTTTGTCTTCATTATTATTTTAACTGTAGATGTTGTTGTGCCTGTTGCTGTTATTCCTTTTCCATGCTATTGTTTTTGTTATTCGTGTTGCTATTCCTGTTGTGGTTGTTTGCATTATTGTTTATTTACTGTTATTGTTATTCTTGTAGTCGCAGTTATCGGTGTTATTGATGTTTGTTGCTATCAGTATAATGGATATTCTTATTGTTGTTGGTCTTGTCTTTGTTGTTGTTGGTCTTGTCTTTGTTGTTGTCGTTGCTGTTGAGTAACCTCGGATTAACCCCGATCGAAATCTAGTTTTACTACCCGAGTTTTCTTGTTCATTTTGCCGTCGTTCTTTACATCCTTTTTTTTTTAGGTTGCTGTAGATATTGTTTCTATACACTTTTTTTTATTGTTCTTAACAGAATAGCTGTTTTTTTTTTCGTTGTTATTGTTGTAAACAGAGTTCTTGTTCTCCTTACTGAAATTTGTTGAAGACTTTTGTTCGCATCTTTATTATAGTTGTTGTTGTTGCTATAGCAAATACTGTTCAGTCGGAAGGAAGAGGCAATGCCAAAGGGGTTTTGCAATCTCTCTGAGATTGTGACGTTGATTCTATTGAGGGCCTGCTTGAACATCTTTGAGCCAAAGTTTTTAAGATAGGCGTATAATGGAAGGGAATGATGGGTAGAAAGGATGAGCTACGGTGGGTGCTTTAACTGGATCTAAAAGGTGTAGAAACTGAGTCTATGATTATACGTGTACAAAACATACTCTCATAAATGGCTGTTTGAGATGGTCTGTGGTAAAGGTTGCATGCAACCAAGCTCAGTGTTTGAATATACTAACAGCAGTGGGTGCTACATCGGCCCTTCAATCTAGCGTTGTATATTTGAATTTAAAAAAAAATCATCTCCACATACATCATTCACCGATCAAGAAAACGCAGATAAATGCTGAAAGATCTGGGACAACACACTTGCGAACGGAGCCGCAGGCCACAATGTTGGAAACATGCAAATACAAAAAAAAAACGAGTCCATTCTTCCATTAGACAAGACCCTTTTCGCTAAACTAGCCCCTATCTTAGGGCCTGGCACGATGCAAAAGCTTGCCTCACATCCTTCTCGTTGATACCTAGCTTTAGCACAACTAGATTCCTGACGAAATATACTATATGCAACATAATTTAAAATCCCACTTTTTATATTTCAAGAAGGGATCTGACCCTTCCATACAACTAGAAATTACTTCGAATCAAAACGTGCCTACCTGTTCTTCTCAGTCATTGATAAAGAATGACTCCACCCGACGTATTGGGTAAGCATACCTTAAAGGTATGATAATTTTTTCAAATATATAATCTATAAATAACTAGATTACCGTAATTTTCACATAACACACACACACACACGCACACTGCACAGGACATACATACACTCACACCCACCCACACACACATATATGCACGCACAAACAC
>NW_026308683.1:0-345 GCF_001194135.2 Octopus bimaculoides | reverse complement strand
TATTATTATAATTATTATTATTATTATCATCATTATTAATTATAATTTTTATTGTTGTTATTATTTGTAGTAGTAGTAGTAGTACAAGTAGTATCTCCACGGTCGTCACCATTGTTATTATCCGTTTTATGCGAATTTCGATAGCTCAACCAGGTGCACTTCTTTCTCCCGCAGGTATTGCCTTAAAGTGATTTATGGTTTATCTTCTGCTTGTTTCAGTTATTAGACTGCTACCATTCTGGACACTGCCTTAAAGACCCTTAGTTTCTCGAATAGAGCCCAGTACTTAATTCTGTTGGTCTTCTAAGCGTGGTAATTATTCTGTCACGCGCATGCGCAAAGGCA
>NW_026308682.1:0-220 GCF_001194135.2 Octopus bimaculoides | reverse complement strand
TGTGTGTGTGTGTGTGTGTGTGTGTGTGTGTGTGTGTGTCTACAAATTTTGCTCAGCTTGTAGTTTTAAGCTTTGACGTAAAGCGGAATCGCAGTTCGCCTTCTTATTCCTCCTCTGACATCAGAACCACTTCCACCAACCGAAATTCGTTCGCGTTATTGTTTCCTATCTAGTGTTGTCGAATGAAAGTTTCAATAAAAAATGGGTAAATGTGGCAAGA
>NW_026308681.1:0-221 GCF_001194135.2 Octopus bimaculoides | reverse complement strand
TATATATATATATATATGTATGTATGTGCATGTATATATGTCTGTATGTATGTATGTATGTGCATGTATATATATGTATATATATATGTATTTATGTGCATGTACATATATGTATGTATGTGCATGTGTGTATATACATATATATATATAATCTCATTTGTGAACCCATAGAAAACGAACATCCACCAACTATTCTGCCTATATGTCTGTGCACACTTTTC
>NW_026308680.1:0-224 GCF_001194135.2 Octopus bimaculoides | reverse complement strand
GAGAGAGAGAGAGAGAGAGGGGGGAGAGAAGAAGAGAGAGGAAGTGAGAGAGGAGAGATTGGGAGTGAGAAGAATGGAGAATGCATGTATATAGATATAAATATGTATTTTTATATGCTTACTTTTGTCCTCATATATTCACATATATCGATATATGCACAAATATCTATATAAATATACGTCTATATATATATATACATGCATACATAAATACGTATATATGT
>NW_026308679.1:0-1267 GCF_001194135.2 Octopus bimaculoides | reverse complement strand
AGCCTCGGGCCGACCAAAGCGTTGTGAGTGAATTTGGTAGACGGAAACTGGAAGAAACCCGTCGTATATATATATTTATATATATATGTATGTGTGTATGTTTGTGTGTCGGTTTCTCCCCCAGCATCGCTTGACAACTGATGCTGGTGTGTTTGCGTCCCAGTAACTTAGCGGTTCAGCAAAAGAGACCGATAGAATAAGTACTAGGCTTACAAAGAATAAGCTCTGGGGCCGATTTGCTCGACTATAAAGGCGGTGCTCCAGTATGGCCGCTGTCAAATGACTGAAACAAGTAAAAGATTTTTTATGGACTCGCTCAAAGTTTAAGTCGCTTCGAAAGGAATTTGTGTCCATTCTTCAGCTAAAACAGCCTCCAGTTCTTGTAGTGACTGATGAAGGTGGAGGATATCGACTCCTTGCTTGTTTTTCTAAAATACACCATAAATGTTCAATAATATTGAAATCTGGGCACTGTGGTGACCGGTTAAGATGTCCAACTTCTCTAAGAATGTTCCTCGTGCCATTCAGTAACAACTTTAGCTGTGTGAATTGGTGCATTATCATCCTAAAGATTGCGTTTCCCTCCGGAAACAGTTCCGCAACCATAGGATGAATTTGATCAGATAAAATGCTTAAATTGTCTTGACTATTAATTCTGCCATGAAGGGAAACCATTGGACCGGCGGATTTCCAAGATATAGCCTCCCAGATCGTCACAGATCCTTCTCCATGTTTAACAGTTGGATGAAGGCAGTCTGGGTCAAATGCTTCTTTTGGCTGTCTCTACACGTATAGTCGGCCAGTAGTCGGAAATAAGGTAAAGGATGACTTATCCGAGAAAATAACATTCTCCCACTGCTCTAGGGAGCAATTCTGTAGGTTTTTACTCCACTCTAAACGCTTTCCAACGTTTGTTTTTGAAAGTAGTGGTTTCCTGATTGCAGCCCTCCCATGAAATCTGTCTTTGTGCAGTTCCCGGCAAACAGTTTTTGTGGAAACTGGGTTTTCAAGGTGGTCATTAAGCTCTGCAGTAAGAGTCCGACGGTCCCTATCTGAAAGCTTTAGTTTTCTTCCAGAGTTTCGTTTCGGCGAAGAGGTTTTTCCCTTTCTAAAAGCGTGTCATTACTTTCGAGACAGTACTTCTTGATACACCAAACATTTCGGCTGTTTTCGTTACGCTAGCGCCTGTCATACAAGCACCAACAGTTTGACCTCGCTGAAAGTCCGATAGATCTGTCATTTTAATGAATTTTAGTTACCTTTTTCT
>NW_026308678.1:0-393 GCF_001194135.2 Octopus bimaculoides | reverse complement strand
TTTTCTCTTTATTTCATTTTTTTCATTTATTTTACATTTTGTTTCATTTTCCATTTCTGCTAGCAATGTTTAATTAATTAATTAATTAGTTAAATATTCCATATAAGGAGTCTGTCTGATACAAAGTATCAAGATTATTTCTTTTCTTTTTCTTGTCTTTTTTACAGGTTTCAGTCACTAAACTGTGGTCGGGCTGGGACACCAACATCAAATGATATAATAAGTCATACTGACCTTGGCATAATTTCATTCTTGTAGTTATTTTAGTGATTTCTATTTAACAAACCACTAAGTCATAGGACATGAGCCACAACAATAGCTTTCAACAACTGTAAGCTTTCACACACATATATCTGTTTGTATATATATATATATATATATATATATATATAT
>NW_026308677.1:0-382 GCF_001194135.2 Octopus bimaculoides | reverse complement strand
TATTCTTATATGTATATATTCACATACATATCTACCTCTGTGTGTGTGTATATATATATATATATATACACACACACACACACACTCACACACCAATGTGTATATATGTATATATATATGTGAAGATCAATGAAGCTTGCTTGCTTATATTTAGTATAGTTTGGTTGGGTTTTTTTGATTTTTCTGCTTATTTTTCACCTACTCAGCTAAAATATTGATATCTTAGGTTGACATACATGATTGGTAACCTGGTGGAGGACTGGTTGGTTGGTAGACCAGCTGACAAAATGGTAGACTGGTAGATTGGCTGAAAGAATGGTAGACTGGTAGACTAGCAAAGTGGTGTCTTCAGTCAGGTAGACATTTATACGGTTACATATAT
>NW_026308676.1:0-332 GCF_001194135.2 Octopus bimaculoides | reverse complement strand
TATATATATATATATATATATATATATATATAAACATATACTCACACACACACTCGCACACATATATATACAAATACACACACACACACATATATATATACACACACGCGTACACACACACACATACACATATATATATGTATAATGTATATATATATATATATACAGACACACACATACACACATATAGATATACACACGCATACACATATACACACACACACACACATACAAACACACACATTCACACACACATATATATATACAGACACACATACATATACACACACATATGTGTGTGTGTGTTTGTGTGTGTGTGTGTGTGTGTGTGT
>NW_026308675.1:0-223 GCF_001194135.2 Octopus bimaculoides | reverse complement strand
ATAATAACAATAATAATAATGATGATAATAATAATAATGATAATAATAAATCAAAGCAATAAGAAGTTTATGTGGTGTGAGGGCTTTTTTTTTATTTTTCTTTCTTTTTCTCTTTGGTTAACACAAAAGAAGCAAAACTGAAAATGCTAGTGTTGAAGAAAATCCGAAGAAAAAAGATGGAGCATACATTCTTGTTACCCTTATTATTATTATTATTATTATT
>NW_026308674.1:0-292 GCF_001194135.2 Octopus bimaculoides | reverse complement strand
AACATCGCTTGACAACCGATGCTGGTGTGTTTACGTCACAGTAACTTAGCAGTTCGCCAAAAGATACCCATAGAATAAGTAGTAGGCTTACAAAGAATAAGTCCTGGGATCGATTTGCTCGACTAAAGGCGGTGCTCCAGCATGGCCACAGTCAATTGACTGAAACAAGTAAAAGAGTAAATGAGAGTTAAGAGAGTATATATATACATATATATATAAATATAAATATATAAATAACTATATATATATTATATACACATATATATCATATGCTTATATATATATATATATA
>NW_026308673.1:0-442 GCF_001194135.2 Octopus bimaculoides | reverse complement strand
TCTTTTACTTCCTGTGGCTATTTGCCATTCTGTAGAACTTTCATCGTTAGTCGAAATGTCTGACGAATCAGAAGGGGGTAAAGGCAAGCATTTGGTTCTATTTGTGTGTTTGTCGATGGTGTGTGTGTTGTTGGGGAATTGGGAGTAGTATTGGTCTTTTCTTCGTTCTCAGTGGTTGTCTTCTTGGTTGTTGTTCTTGCTGTTGGTGTTGGTCTGTCTTTAGTTGTTGGTGGTGATGTTGTTTCTGTTTTTGACTCAGGTGGTGGTGTTGTTTGGTTGGGTTGGTTTGTTCGCTGTTGCCGTTCTTTCGTTTTCGCATATAGCTGCTTGATCAGTTGTGCATACGGTGATGTGGGTAATAATGCTATTGTTTTGGGTTTTTGGTTTTCCCATGGCTGTTGTTGTTGCTGTTGCTGTTGTTTCGCGGCAGAATTGCAGTCCT
>NW_026308672.1:0-221 GCF_001194135.2 Octopus bimaculoides | reverse complement strand
TATATATATATATATATACATATTCATTCAAATGTTTATATTCACATATTGACTCAATTTTGCACTTGTGTAGACATAAATAAGCTTTTAACATCTCAAATATCTCAATGCGGATTGACAAGAGATAGAAGCGGTTACCAAGAGAGATTATGGTTTTGGGTTCAGGTTATGTAAATGAACTGGAAAAAAATGCTATAGCTAAGAGTCTTGTTTTTTTTTTT
>NW_026308670.1:0-622 GCF_001194135.2 Octopus bimaculoides | reverse complement strand
AGATAGATAGATAGATAGATAGATAGATAGATAGATAGATACATGCACACCAGATGTAAACTATGTTCGACTATTTCCTTGAAGATCTATGCTCCAGCATGGCCGCGGACCATTGACTAGAACAATTAACAAATAAAAGGAACAGAACGTATATATTCAGCAGAGTGATACCATTCAACAGCTACAACACTCTGAGGAAGCGTATTGTGACCAGCGGTGTAGAATAACATCCGTTAGTCTGGTCGATACAATAGCTGTGTATGTATGTATGTATGTGTGTGAGTATGTATGTATGTATGTACATATGTACGTATGTGTGTGTATGCACGTATGTATATATATATATATATATATATATATATATATATATATATATATATATATATATATATATATATATATATATATATATGTGTGTGTGTGTGTGTATTTGTGACCAATTTCATTTACATACGTCTCTCCTTTCCTCCCTTTCTTTCTCTCTCTCTCTTTCTCTATGCATATATGCGTGTGTTTCTATATGCTACCATTTATATATTGTATATATGAGCTTTACATACAGCAGATTAAACATTACACACATACACACACATACATACATACACATATCTTATATATATAT
>NW_026308669.1:0-277 GCF_001194135.2 Octopus bimaculoides | reverse complement strand
CCTCCAGCCTTCGTCAGGTGTCTTGGGGAAATTTCAAACCTGGGTTCTCACCGCTAAGGTATTTTTCGATGTTGTTGCTATTATTATTATTATGATTATTATTATTATTATTATTATTATTATTATTATTATTATTATCATTATTATTATTATTATTATTATTCGGAATCTTGGGGTGAGTAGCCCGTGCTCTTTATCACTACGCCACATGCCCGTCAAATGTAAATAATGTAAATAATGTGAACTATATATGTATATACGTATATATATATATATA
>NW_026308668.1:0-210 GCF_001194135.2 Octopus bimaculoides | reverse complement strand
AATACCAAGTACAAATAATTTCAGTGTCCTAATAGTGACATAACACTAATACCAGCTGAAATAAATCAATTCCCAATTCAATTTATTAAGACTGTTAATACCCCAGCACTTAATGACTTATTATTCTGATAATAAGTAATCAAACATTACTCTTTTACTCGTTTCAGTCATTTGACTGTGGCCATGTTGGAGCACTGCCTTTAGTCGAGC
>NW_026308667.1:0-274 GCF_001194135.2 Octopus bimaculoides | reverse complement strand
GAGAGAGAGAGAGAGAGAGAGATAGAGAGAGATAGAGAGGGAGAGAGAGACAAAGAGAAAGAGAAAGAGAGAGGGAGATAGGTAAGGAGGCTTAGATAAACTGCGAGTGGAACACGGAACCATTCAGGCAGACAACTGTCCAAAGAGTGGTGTGTTCAAATAACGCCCAGATTGTCTTCGGTTTGGCGCTGAGCGAAACGTTTCATTCCGAGTCTAAATGCGGAATTATGGCGGAAATTGTTATTGTTGTTGAGGTTGTTGTTGTTGTTATTGT
>NW_026308666.1:0-426 GCF_001194135.2 Octopus bimaculoides | reverse complement strand
GTGTGTGTGTGTGTGTGTGTGTATAAATATCATATACAAATATATCAAATATATCTATATATAAACACATGCATACATACGTGTAAGGGTGTATATATATATATATATATATATATATATGCGTGTTTGTACGTGTGGGTTTGCGTGTGTGTATTCATGTGTGTGCATGTATGAAGAGGGCTACATCTCCTGGTATTTCTTTACTGCATCCCTTTTCTTAAAGTTCTGAGATCGAATGGCTCACACGCACGACGCGCATGAATATCGCTCTGGTAGTTTAAGAAATTTGTTCATCAACCTCGTGGTTCCAGGTTCAATTCTGCTGCATAGCAATTAACTTGAGTGTGCGTCTACCACAGCGTCGCATGTTACACATACGTACTTACTTACATATGTATGTATGTATGTATATATATATATATATAT
>NW_026308665.1:0-686 GCF_001194135.2 Octopus bimaculoides | reverse complement strand
CTTGGAATTAATCCTTCGTCAGCTACCTCTATTCTAACTAGACGTTTCGATATGTATAACTGTATGTATACACACGCACACACACATACATTAGGAGAGTGAGAGAGAGAGAGAGAGAGAGAAACAGAGAGAGATTTGTAAGTCTGCAAACATTGCAAATGTAGCATATCAGTAAAATAAAAAAGGATAATTCTGAAATATGAAATATGGTATTCTTTAATGGAATAATTACGATTCAAATTATGTTTGTTTTTATTTCCCATTTGTATTTTCAGTTATATATTTAAAAAAAGTAAAATTGCTGTCATCTGCAAATGCAAGCAATTATGAAATATCTATTGATTAGATTGTAAATTATTGGACATACTAATTATTCCTGAAACCATTAGTTAAACATCTGATAATATTTTTAATGCCCATAATCGTCATCACACATCCTCATGTGAAGCATATAATCCATATATGACTCTCCAACAAAATATGGATCACAGCCATAAGTAACACGTATACTAACATTCTCTAAATTTTCAGTAGATTCTGGAGATAATTTGACAAAGAAATTATGTCCATCTGGCTTTCCCAAATTCAGTTCTGATGTGCCTTCAGCTAACAATGTAACTGGATCTGAACCATCTTCCTCTGTTAGCATATTGCTCTTTGATACCTTAATATGAACTTCGCCACAC
>NW_026308664.1:0-301 GCF_001194135.2 Octopus bimaculoides | reverse complement strand
ATATATATATATATATATATATATATATATATATATATATATATATACATACATGTATGCCTACATACATGCATACATATATGCATAAGCACACACACATGCACACACTTATTTCCGGGAATTTCTGCTTTGTCATTCAGTTATGTGTGTGTATATATATATGTGTGTGAGGGTGTGAGGCAGGCAGAGAGGGGGGGGGGGCAGGCGAAGGGGAAGGAGAGAGAGAGCAGAAAAGAGAGAGGTGCTGCTGAGAGATAGAGACAGTAGATGTAACTGGCTTTGTGCGTGTGTGTGTGTGTGT
>NW_026308663.1:0-892 GCF_001194135.2 Octopus bimaculoides | reverse complement strand
TATGTGGTGATACTTGTGTTCTGTGGGGAAACATTTTTTAATTATATTAAAAAATTTTTTTGCTTAGCCTTTGACTTTTAAGGAAAATGGAGGTGTAAACCATATAATTTGTCTATTTGAGCTCCACGTAGGTAATTTTTGGAATTTATCTAATGATTTTAGGAAGTGTATATTATTCATAGGATATTTATTAGTGATGTTTAGTTCTTTGTGTTATATTGTTTTTAGAATTTTTATTATATTGTGTATAATTTTTATGTTTTATTTTTAATTGTATATTATTGGTGCATGTGGTGTTATCTTTATTTTGTATTTTGTTATTTTCTATCATATTGTTTAGTTCTAATTGTGCTATGTAATTTTTTAATTTGGTGTTTTTCATATATTTAATACTTTGTTTATGTCCGCTTGCCCATAACGCTTGATTATAATAATCAGCATGGCAATTAAAAATTTCCTCATTATATGATAAGTCAGATATTCTGATAGAAATACTATTTACTATACTTTTAAGTAATGAAATATGATGATTTGAATTTATATTTACGTATTTAAGATAGTCATTTGGTTTATGATATGGAGAATATATTGAAGTATTGAGGTCTAATGTTACATCTAAAAAATTTGCTTTAGTATAACTTTCTTCAAATGTGATGGATAAGCCAAAATTTTTATAGAATTTATGTAAATTTTCTCTTAACTTTCCTATTTTTCTTTTGGATCTACCATTATATACAAGGAGTGCGTCATCCCTATATATTCCTCCTTTCAAGGATGGAAAATAGTGTTTAGTTTCATTTAGTAAATATAATCCCACTAAGTCTGTTATTTGTGCCAAATCGGACGATCCCATTGTGATATCAAATAAGTTAAATAAACTATTGTTACCTGA
>NW_026308662.1:0-517 GCF_001194135.2 Octopus bimaculoides | reverse complement strand
ATATAAAGAGTGTGTGTGTGTGTGTGAGAGAGAGAGAGAGAGAGCAAGTAATGTTCGTAACCACATCAACATGGCTGTTACGTTCGAACGGAGTATACTGCGATTTCCTAATCCCAAGGGGATTCTCCTCTAGTTGGTTAACGATGCACAGTCAAATACGATATATTGCGAGCAGCGAAGCGAATCCCTACCACTTTCTAGCGACGAGACCAGCAGACCAGCCTCGTTACGGGCAATTTCTGCCGTTCTCCAGTACTGGATACATCGTCTCCAAGAGATGGCTGTAGCTTGCTTCAGCTCGAAATATATATAAATTCAAGCTACACACAGTCGCTGATTTTGCAACAAGCTAGACAATTAGTTCTAAAATCTACGAGAGATTTTAGAACTAGCTTTTTTGCTTTTGTGAGTGTGTCTGTGTATGTGTGTGTGTGGGAGGGGTTTATAAGTGTGTGTGTATACATACGTATATATATGTCGGTATGCACATACCTGTACGTATATATGCATATACTCA
>NW_026308661.1:0-601 GCF_001194135.2 Octopus bimaculoides | reverse complement strand
ATTGTAACGAAACGGTTAAAATATATAATAGAGAAACAATTCTTAACCCTCTTGATACCAACCTGGTTGAAACCACCTCTAGCTCTGTAGTACAAATGTCTTGTTTTCAAAAGTTTTGAATTAAAATCTTCCACCAAATCTTTATCACAATTTTTGTTCCTAACACCAGCTTAATGATAACTAAATTATTTTACTAAATTCTTTGTTATATTCAAAATTAATTGAAAGAAACACAGAGCATCTCAAAATAAATACAGTAACGAAAGGGTTAAATAGTGCTAAATATTAAAATTTGATTATGAAATATTCTAAAAATGCAAATAAAAATTGCATTTCCTCATAATTAAACAGTATGCTGTGTGACTGTGTGAAACATGTGGTGTCACCATTAAATTCCAGTGACAGTCCATGGGGAGGTTAACATGTTTTTTAAAAAATGACCAAATGGATTTTTAATGCTGTTCTTGTTCTCGTTCTTGTTGTACAGACGCAAAAGGGAGACGCTATTCAAAGAGGCTGGCCTTCAAAGACCTTTCTCCGAGGGGTAAAGAATATCCAAAGCAATCAGCGGCGGCACCACCGCCCCCACCTCCTCCTCCTC
>NW_026308660.1:0-249 GCF_001194135.2 Octopus bimaculoides | reverse complement strand
TATGTATGTGTGTATGTATGTGTGTATATGTATGTGTGTATATCAGTGTGTGTATGTGTGTGCGTGTGTGTGTATGTCTGTAGATATGTATGGAAGGTTGGATGGACGGATGCTTGTGTATCTTTGTGCGTGCAAGTTGGCGTTTTATATAGTAACATTTGATGTGCTTGTGTCTATTTGGTTTGCCATCATCATCATCACTATCACCACCATCATCATCACCACCACCACCACCACCACTACCACCAC
>NW_026308659.1:0-204 GCF_001194135.2 Octopus bimaculoides | reverse complement strand
GTGCATATATATATATATATATACATACAATATATAAACATGTGTATTTATGTACTTTTGCACGTATGCATGCATGTATGCATGTATGTATGTATGTATCTATGCAAGTGTGTATATGTGCGTACATAGATGTGATACCGTCCAAGACACGGAGAAAATTTTAATAAATCAAGAATCAGTGTTTTCCGTCTCGCTTTCTCACAC
>NW_026308658.1:0-339 GCF_001194135.2 Octopus bimaculoides | reverse complement strand
ACAGACAGACAGACACACATTCTCATTTTTATATATATAGATAGAAGATAAACTAACAGGAATATTATATGCAAAAACTAATTTTAAGGAATCTTTCGTTTAAAATACAATTTAAACGAAGTTTTAGGTTAAAATAATAAAGATAGAAGTAACGCTAATCTAAACGATGCTATAGTTTAAACTAAAAGATTTTAGACTAAAAGGTTTATTAGAAAGAAGTCTCGTGAAAATATTGCGTGCAGAAAAAGAATAGAATAAATATATATAAAAACATGAATGAAAATTTTTTTTATGAATGAAAGATTAAACTTTATATAACTTAAATCATAATAAAACAAT
>NW_026308657.1:0-346 GCF_001194135.2 Octopus bimaculoides | reverse complement strand
GGCGGTGGTGGTGGTGGTGGTGGTGGCAATTGCTTTTTTGCCCTGCTCTTCCTCAAAAGGATCTTACTTGTTGGTCACTGTTGTTTTTTATCTCCAGATCAAAATAGACAAGTTTGTTGTTGTTGCTGTTATTTGTTGTTGCTTTTGTTGTTGTTGCTGCTGTTACCTCTGTTGTTGTTCTTGTATTTGTTGTCGTCACCTCTGTACTTGTTCTTTCTGTTTCCGTTGCTGTTATTGTTCTTTTTGTTGTTGCCATCGCTGATTCTGTTGTTTTTGTTGTTGTTACTGCTGTTGCATGGAGGCACAATGGCCCAGTAGTTAGGGCAGCGGACTCGCGGTTTCGATT
>NW_026308656.1:0-221 GCF_001194135.2 Octopus bimaculoides | reverse complement strand
AATACATTCATATATACATATATCCATGCCTACATACATACATGCATACATACATATATATCTGCGTTTGTTCACACATAGGCTTGCTTAAGAATGCATATATATGTATGAGCTTATCCATATATTTGTGTAAGTATATATATGTGCTTACATCAAATATACATGCACACACATACATACAATCAACCCCACCCCACCATATATATATATATATATATATA
>NW_026308655.1:0-313 GCF_001194135.2 Octopus bimaculoides | reverse complement strand
TTGCAAACAATTTCCTGTGGACTCTTTAGATTCTTTAAAAATGACTTATGATAGATTTTTTGACGTTAATACGCTTACAAAGTGAGCTCAATGTGATGTATTCAATGAAAGATTTAAAAAAGCGAAGTGTAAGTCATTTAATGAGTTACATTTACAGCAGTGACCTTGTTGAAGCTATGCCAGAACTCTTCAATCTGTGCAAGTTGATTTTCACAATTCTGTCTACCACTGCTTCTGAAGAGCGATCCTTTTCTGCATTAAAGAGAATCAAAACATACCAAAGAAATGCGACAGGAGAAAGAAGAATGTCTGG
>NW_026308654.1:0-326 GCF_001194135.2 Octopus bimaculoides | reverse complement strand
GTGTGTGTGTGTGTGTGTGTATAAATATATACATACATACATATGGGGATGATGTAGGGCGTGTATGTACAATATTGTGTTCTTGTAAAGACGATGGCATAAAGCTTTTTTAGAAGAAGAAGAAGAAGAAGAAGAAGAAGAGGTTCAACTCCGATCGGAATCGGAAATGCTCGATTACGTTTCCATGAAACCGATTACGGTTCCATTAAGGTTGAGGGACCAAAATATATTTACAAGGAGAAAAAAATCTCAAGGGGGGAAAATCTGAATGGGGAAAAAAGAAAACAAAGAACAATCAATGTGGTAAGTAACTTGCTTACCAGCCA
>NW_026308653.1:0-471 GCF_001194135.2 Octopus bimaculoides | reverse complement strand
AACTGTCATTATTAAGCTGGTGTTTGGAACATAAATTAACATGAAATTTTACAAGAAGAATTTAATTTAGATCACTTTAAAACATAAAATTTGTATCATAGAACCAGAGCTGGTCTCAAGTGGATTGATATAAAAATGTTTAAGGGGTGTCTTCAAAGGAGTGTTAAGGTGTTGTTTTCTTTTTTTTCTTAGAAATGCTAGTTACTATCCATTCATTGTCTTTCATTTTCATTTTCAATACTTTCATTGATCAGATTGACTTACTTCTTAACAGATTTACATAGATTTGTTATCTTATCAGAATAAAGACTTATCCTAAATGTAATATACATACACCCATTATACCCTTACACTCTCATACATCATAAGTTACTGTAGAAAAGTGTTTTCTTTCCTGCTAATTAAAACTTTTGACTTGGTTTTGTTATAATAACTCCAAGAAAGACAATTTGTGTTGCATCTTGATAAGTT
>NW_026308652.1:0-273 GCF_001194135.2 Octopus bimaculoides | reverse complement strand
TGTGTGTGTGTGTGTGTTGTGTGTAAGGTGAGTTAAATGTAAAATGGCGACCTTTGATAGGTTTATTACAATGAAAAGAAGGTTTGAGGAGGCAGTGAGTGAAAGGCATACAGAAAGCTTTGAGAGGTGCGATAGGAAGACAAAGAGAGAAGGGGGAGTATGTGTGTGTGCTTGTGAATACTATATTTATTTATTCCGATATAATATGCATTAGATACCAACACGAATATTCATACATACATACATACATACATACATACATACATACATACA
>NW_026308651.1:0-622 GCF_001194135.2 Octopus bimaculoides | reverse complement strand
GAGAGAGAGAGAGAGAGAGGGGTAGAGAAAAGTAAAGGAGTGTGAAGAAAATAGAAGTAGAAAAGAAAAAAATATCATTGTCATTATCTGTCTTCATTAAAAAAAGTACCTTCTGAAGATTTTGGAAATTATAATTTTATATTTCTTATTTTGGCACAAGACCAAACATTTATAGTAGAGAATGAGTTGTGTGACGTTCTTGCCATTGCTAGGGGGTTATTAGCGGCCAAATGTGAATTGGCTTCAACCGAAAATCAAAACGGCTTAGAAACTCTTGCTTTATAGAACTCACCACTCATTTCGTTTAATTATTATTTGTACTGTAGAGTTTTGCCTTTTCTTTTTTTAAATACTTCATCGTTATACTATCCTTTCTTATTTTTTTATAATTCTTCTCTATTCATTCTGGCTTTCTTTTCTTTTAAATATTTCATAATGTTTGTTCTTTCACAAGTGGCTGCTTGTGTGCTGTATGTGTGTGCGTGTGTTAGTTTGTATTTGAGTACTTTGTGCTGTTTTAAAAGGTAGAAGGGCAGCTTCGATAGATTCATCAAGTTCCGTGATGAAATTGTTACAATTAATTATTATTATTATTATTATTATTATTATTATTATTATTATT
>NW_026308650.1:0-802 GCF_001194135.2 Octopus bimaculoides | reverse complement strand
ATATATATATATTGTTGATATCATAAGAATTTAAGGCAACGTTGAATAAATTTTTCGATAATAGGCCACGAATAATGCATTGAGTTATAAGCGATAACATGCAAGTATTGGGCTGAAGAACCATTTTCAATAGACGAAGTTGAAGGCGTTCCAATATTTCTATCTATCTATCTATCTATCTATCTATCTATCTATCTATCTATCTATCTATCTGCCTGTCTGTCTGTCTGCCTGTCTACATACGTACATAGTACATATGTACTCACACTCTTGTACACACGCACACACACACACACACACGCTCACACATACACGATCACACACACACACGTACACACTTTCATACATGAATATGAGTGCCTCCATCTCATATCCTGTCCTCTTCCTCTGCGGCATGCAACTAGTCACGGCCAAATTGAAGTTTGATGGACAATATCCAGTAGACTTTTCCCTGAAGATTTCGTAGAGGACGCCACTTGTCGAGGAAGAGGATATTGGTCAAACACAAACATATGTATACCGGAAGAGAGACTGATGTCTGAAGCGGAAATACAGAGGATGTCTTGAAAATGTGGTTTATGACTTACAGTTGGTATACTGGTGTTAATTAATATTTAATGAAGCATTAACCATGTTCCTGCTGTTTTTGTTGTTGTGAAATCCGGGTAATCTTGGACACGGCAGACCTATAATCAAAGGCATTCCAACCGCGACCATCCTGTCCCCTACTCGGTAGTGTGGTGGTTGTAGTAGTGGTGGTGGTGATGGTGGTGGTGATGGTGGTGGTGATGGTGGTGGTGAT
>NW_026308649.1:0-428 GCF_001194135.2 Octopus bimaculoides | reverse complement strand
ATATATGTACAGAAATTTATGTATAGTAGATGTATACGTATATATATATACACACACAGAAATATATATGTGTGTGTGTGTATGTGTATATAAGGTGTATATACATACGTATATATTTATACGCATATATCTCAGTATCGATATATCGTGAATACATACATCTACATATACCCATGGGTGTGCATATACACCCATATTAATATGTATATGCATCTGTTCGTGTAGTTGTATCTGCGTACATGTGGGTGGCCATATGTATACACGTACATATATATAAATATATATATTGTTATACATATCATTAGGTATATATGTATAAATATATGTACATATATACATATATATATATTTATGCATATATATATAGGCGCAGGAGTGGCTTGGTTACCAACCACATGGTTCCGGGTTCAGTCCCACTGCGTGGCACC
>NW_026308648.1:0-208 GCF_001194135.2 Octopus bimaculoides | reverse complement strand
TGTGTGTGTGTGTGTGAGTAAGTGAGTGTGTAAGTGTGTATGTAAGGAGCAATATGTATGTATGTATGTATGTATGTATGTATGTGTGTATGTGTTTGTGTAAATTTATTTATGTATATATGTATGTATACATCTGTGTCTATATGTATATTTGTATATGTGTGTGTGTGTGTGTGTGAGTAAGTGAGTGTGTAAGTGTGTATGTAAG
>NW_026308647.1:0-398 GCF_001194135.2 Octopus bimaculoides | reverse complement strand
CACATATATGTATATACGTACACGCACACACACACACACACACACACACACAGACACACACACGTACACGTACACACATATAAGGCATATATATGAGTGCACATGCTTTATATGAACAAAATGTGCCTTAGTGGTGATTACATATATACAGGTGATTACATATATATACTGGTGATTACATATATGATTGCTTGTGTGTATGTGCATGTGTATATATGAATATATATATGTGTGGTATGTGGGTGGTTATGGTTCTTTATATCTTTTGATCCACGTGTATTAGTGCATATATATGTATCTCCATTTGTATCTAGTACACCTATTTGTATCTATGGGTGTGTGTTTATATATATTTATATTTAGATGCGTATATATTATTGTGTATGTATATATATGCA
>NW_026308646.1:403-597 GCF_001194135.2 Octopus bimaculoides | reverse complement strand
CATCATCATTATAATCATCATCATCATCATCATCATCATCATCATCATCAGTGTTGTTGTTTTGTCATTGTTGTCTTTGTTGTGGTCATCATCACCATTGTTATTGTCATCGTCATCTTTGTTGTCATCATCACCATTGTTGTTGTCATCGTTGTCATTGTCATTGTCATCATCATCATTGGTGTTGTCGTCAT
>NW_026308646.1:0-280 GCF_001194135.2 Octopus bimaculoides | reverse complement strand
GTTATCATCGCCTTTGTTGTTGTCATCGTCATCTTTGTTATTGTCGTTGTCGTCATTGTTGTTGTCATCGTCGTCTTTGTTATTGTCGTTGTCGTCATTGTTATTGCCATTGTTGTTGTCACTATTATCAATGTTGTCATCATTGCCATTGTTGTTGTCATCATCATAAGTGTTATTGTCATCATCGTTGAAGTTGCCATTGTCATCATTGTAGTTGTCATTGCCTTTGACATTGTTATAATCATCATCGCCATCATCGTCGTCATCATCATCATCACCA
>NW_026308644.1:0-237 GCF_001194135.2 Octopus bimaculoides | reverse complement strand
CTGTGTTTGTCCCCGCCACCATCACTTGTCAACTGTTGTTAGTGTGTTTATATCCCCGTAACTTAGCGGTTCGGCAAAATACACCGATAGAATAAGTGGTAGGTTTACAAAGAATAAGTCCTGGGGTCGACTAAAGGTGGTGCTCTAGCATGGCCGCAGTAAAATGACTGAAACAAATAAAGAGTAAGAGAATAAAGGAATATACATACACATATATGTATATATACATATATATAT
>NW_026308643.1:0-474 GCF_001194135.2 Octopus bimaculoides | reverse complement strand
GTTAAGTTGACGTGCTAGTTTAAATTAGTCTTGAATTAGCCTTCATAGAATGTGGAGGGAAAAACAGGGCAATAGTATATTTACTAGAATTTCTTAATATATAAACAGAGTAGACTGTTTTTGCAATAAAGGAAACATCGACTACTGTTTGACGTTTGACACACTTTGAGAGATCCAGTTACATTTAGGAAACTTGTATTTCTTTACCTGTCCAAAAAATATTTCTGCTTGTTCTTTCAAACTGTTATGGTATTTATTTTAATCATTTCCATTCATTAACTTCATGATCTCATATGATTATCACAGTATGATAAATAGGTGATAGTGAATAATATTATCCAGTGCAGAAATGACTATTTTCTCACGTAGGTTTTGTATTCGAAATGAATTATTTATGTACGAAACGTTGAATTTCAAGTTTCGATGTAACATCGATAGGAATGAGAACCCAGGTTCGAAATTTCCCCAAGACAC
>NW_026308642.1:0-221 GCF_001194135.2 Octopus bimaculoides | reverse complement strand
CACATTACAATAGAGACGTAATACTGAAATAGTGTAAGAGATAAGAGATTAATCTGGGTTTGCATTAGGCAAGAAGTTGAAAATTTGTTTGGCCCATGAACTGCATGGACCATAAGTAAGGCATCTATAAAATTTGAATGAAATCGGTTGAGTAGTTTTTTAGTTTTAGGGATTCACACACACAGATAGACAGACAGACACACATTCTCATCTTTATATAT
>NW_026308641.1:0-218 GCF_001194135.2 Octopus bimaculoides | reverse complement strand
CAGGCACAAGTCCGGGCAAGGTTGTTTATGGAAGACCAGTAGTCGCCCATACATACCAGTCTCCCCTCTCCATGCCAGCAGTGTTATCCAAGAGAGAGGCAAAGGCCGATACAGCTTGGCACCTGTGAGGTCACAACTCATTTCTAAAGTGTCTTGCTCAAGAACACATGCGCCTTCATTATATATATATATATATATATATATATATATATATATAT
>NW_026308640.1:0-687 GCF_001194135.2 Octopus bimaculoides | reverse complement strand
ATATATATATATATATGCGTGTATATATATAGATATATATATATACATATATACATACACACACATACATATGCATACATGTTTATATATATATTGCGTACATATATATTCAGTTATTCACATTGGCGTATATGAGTGTACATATAGTTGTATCTTAAAATGATAAACGAATATGCATATATATATACATATACATGTATATATGTATGTGTATATATATATATGTATATGTGTATATATATACACACATATACACATGTGTTGATATACATATACATATAAACATATATACATACATACATACATACATATATATATATATATATATATATATAGATATATATATGTATGTATATGTAACACATGTTTTTGCCGCTTATGTACGTATTTATATGTATATGAAAGTGAGGTACAATCATAAAATTGTGGTGTGTCACGTATGTTATGGTTGTCTGTATGCACGCGCGTGCGTGTGTGTGTGTGTGTGTGTGTGTGTGTGTGTGTGTGTGTGTGTGTGTGTGTGTGTGTGTGTGTGTGTGTGTGTGTGTGTGTGTGTGTGTGTGTGTGTGTGTGTGTGTGTGTGTGCCTATCTTCGTACGTTAGCTTGTTAGATTAATATTTAAGACGAAAACGAATCAAAATAATCAAATATGTATGTACGTACGGGTGTGTGTATATATATATATA
>NW_026308639.1:0-287 GCF_001194135.2 Octopus bimaculoides | reverse complement strand
TTCTTGCGGTTGTGTCTTCTTCTGTGGCTGTTTGTTCTGTGGTGGTTGTTGGTTTTGTTTTGATTGTTGGTTCTGTTGTGGTTGTTGGTTCTGTTGTGGTTAATGGCTCTGTAGTTGTTGTTTGTTTTCTTGCGGTTGTGTCTTCTTCTGTGGCTATTTGTTTTTTTGTGGTTGTTGGTTCTGTTTTGATTGTTGGTTCTGTTGTGGTTGTTGGTTCCGTAGTGGTTAATGGCTCTTTAGTTGTTGTTGGTTTTCTTGCGGTTGTGTCTTCTTCTGTGGCTGTTTGT
>NW_026308638.1:0-484 GCF_001194135.2 Octopus bimaculoides | reverse complement strand
GTGTGTGTGTGTTTGTGTGTGTGTTTGTGTGTATGTGTGTGTGTGTGTGTACACACATGTGTGTACACACATGTGTGTGTAAGACAACTATATCTGTCTGGCATTACTTTTTATAAAATATTATTTCATCACCAAGGCAATTGTAAAGTGGCGTACTGCATATGTCTAGATGAATAATCTATTTCAGCTATGATTATATATTTTTAATATATTTTTTTTTAATTCATGCAAGTCATTATATTATCACTTCTTGAAATAGCAATCCACTTCACTTCATTAAATTGTAATATGCATTAGTGAATCTCTCAAAAATATGTACGTATGTATATATACACATATGTATATATTCTATTTTTTGTTTGGTTTGCATTTCAGGCATGTTCTACAAAACAAGTATACTCAAACTTAATGTGATATATAGATGTTTGTTTCAAGGCTCTATATATCACATTAAAAATGCAATGTATTTCTCGCACACATGTAT
>NW_026308637.1:0-362 GCF_001194135.2 Octopus bimaculoides | reverse complement strand
TTTGTTTTTTGTTTTTAGGATTTTATTGACATTATTTTGTCAAAGACACAGCGTAAGACTCCGACAGTTGTTCACAAACATTATAAGATTTCAAGGATCCGGCAGTTTTATATGCGCAAAGTGAAATTCACACAACAGAACATTCATGATAAGTTAACGCACATAATAAATGACTTTCCGAAGTTAGTTGTAAGTACTTCTTTTTGATTTATACAATATACTGATGAATAGATTTTTTTTCTTCTGCTGAACTAATCAATTGTATAGTTGTATTTTGAGAAGGTCATTATGCCAATGTGAAACACAGACATTTGTTCTTTTACTCTTTTACTTGTTTCAGTCACTTGACTGTGGCCATGCTG
>NW_026308636.1:0-1013 GCF_001194135.2 Octopus bimaculoides | reverse complement strand
AATGAAAAATAAAAACATTTACCAATCTATTTTCCGTACCATGGTTTCAATATAAATATCAGAGTAAGAAAAAATTTAAGAAATTTTTACTACCAGTAGCCTAGCATGTAGAAAACTAGTCAATAGACTATATATTATTCATATAAATACAGTGTACATTTAAACACATAAGAGGTGACCATCATAGGATACCTAGTAAGCTAGAAGGAGTAGCCAAAATCCAAACCACTATTAGGGATAAATTTCGAAGGGAATGAAAAATAAAAGCATTTACCATCTATCCCCTGGACCATGGTTTTCTACATGCTAGGCCACTGGTAGTAAAAATTTCTAAAATTTTTTCTTACCCTGATATTTATTAATTATTGATAATCTTTGGCAAATTTTCGAAGAAATACTAGCATTATTTTTATTTGCTGCCGACAAAAAACTGCGCTTGCGCGGTGGATTTGAAAAATTATAATATATAAGCACGAAGCATATGCTGTATTGCTTCATATTTATATGTTAATCTTGGCGTACCTGCTGAAGAAAGCTCCGCCTAGCAAATTATTTTATTTGCTAATTTAGAGCTCGAAATCATGGTCCAGGAGATAGATGGTAAATGTTTTTATTTTTCATTCCTTTCGAAATTTATCCCTAATA
Organism: Octopus bimaculoides; assembly: GCF_001194135.2. NCBI lineage: Eukaryota > Metazoa > Mollusca > Cephalopoda > Octopoda > Octopodidae > Octopus > Octopus bimaculoides. The sequence continues at coordinate 368 of NW_026308636.1, read as the reverse complement.
GTGGTTTGGATTTTGGCTACTCCTTCTAGCATGCTAGGTGTTTAAATGTACACTGTAATTATATATATATATATAGTTGAAATTTATAGAAAAACAAAAGACGAAGACAAGTGTATAAACAACAAACAGGTATATTAGTTTAAAGCTCGGGAAGGTGAGAAAGTTTCTTACGTTTCGAGTCTACGCTCTTCAACAAAAAGGAACACAAGGAAATAAATAGAGAGAGAATAAAAAAATCTTTAGGAGTTAGCGGTCAACCATGGCGGCTGGCTGGACAAAGGTAGTTAGGAGAGTCAGGAAGAAGGGGATATAATAATGTATTGGTGATCCCAAAGCGAAGGTGCACGTGCGTATGTATGTGAGAGTGT
>NW_026308635.1:0-332 GCF_001194135.2 Octopus bimaculoides | reverse complement strand
AACAGTGTGTGTGGTGTAGGGGGTGTGTAAGTGTGTGTGTGTGCCAGTGTATGAATGCGTCCGCCTGTGTATATAAGTGAGTTTGTCTGTGCCTGTGTGTAACTACAAGTGTGTGTATTGTTTACATGTGTTGGTGGATTCGTACACTGTGTTTCTTCGCCCTTTCGAAATCATTAAGAACATCAATACGCTATGCAGTCTGTTTTAAACATGTATAACATGACAAGTATATTTACATTTACTTAAACACTTCAATGACAGTTACACGAGGCGAGAAATATAGGTAAATATCATACTTTAAGAACCCATGCAACCAACTAGTCCATCCATCT
>NW_026308634.1:0-233 GCF_001194135.2 Octopus bimaculoides | reverse complement strand
TGTGTGTGTGTGTGTTTGTGCATGCTTTGGTTACCAATGGCTATGCTGAAGACCAACCAGCTTCCTGCTTTGATGATAGAAGAAGCTATTTGACATTTTCTAGCTAGATTCTGGCTTAGGAGTATACCCATACCAAGTATTCACATTCACATGAGTTATAAGATAGACTGATAGAAATGGCAGAGGTAGAGGGGTGGGGTGGACAGAATCGTATTCAAAGAGAGAGAAAGGGA
>NW_026308633.1:0-298 GCF_001194135.2 Octopus bimaculoides | reverse complement strand
CATTCATATGTGTGTGTGTGTGAGTTTGTGTGTGTGTCTGTGTGTGTATAGGCGCAGGCATGGCTGTGTAGTAAGAAGCTTGCTTCCCAACCACACAGTTCCGGGTTCAGTCCCATTGCGTGGCACCTGGGCAAATGTCTTCTACTATAGCCACGGATTTGGTAGACAGAAACTGAAAGAAGCCTGACGTGAACATATATATATGTGTGTGTTTGTGTGTGTGTGTGTGTGTGTATTTATGTGTGTGTGTTTTGTGTCCGTGTTTGTCCCCTCACCATATATATATATATATATATAT
>NW_026308632.1:0-445 GCF_001194135.2 Octopus bimaculoides | reverse complement strand
ATATATATATATATATATATACATAAACAGAAGCACATATACATACCTACACATTTATATACATGCATACCTACATAAATACAAACATAAACTTACACATACATACGTACATATATATATATAAAGACCGTATGATTATCTTTATACACACCTATTCGCTTTCTCTTGTATAATATTTTATGTTCTTGTTTTGTAGAATGATAGACTAAGGTGCATTTTTATATGAGCGCTACCAGATTAGATGAATCCATATATAATCACTTAGATATATATATATATTTCTGTCTTTGTGTATAATGCATGTATGTGTACATATAGGTATATGTGTGTATATATGTATAAGTATATGTGAATAAATATATATATGTATATATATATACAGAGATATACATATAAATATGTATATATATATATATATGTATATAGATAGAGATATACATATATA
>NW_026308631.1:0-255 GCF_001194135.2 Octopus bimaculoides | reverse complement strand
ATATATATACGTATACATATATAAATACATATTTATATATATATATATATATGTGTGTGGGTGTGTGAATATGTTTAAGTGCCAGTATATATAAATAAACTTATGTAATCATATATATATAGCCACACAAATATCACACATATATATATATATATATATGTACACATGCATACATATGCACAAACATATGAACATATATAATATTAATCTGAGGTTTTCTCCATTTTCAGATTATTTGTGTATATGTATATATAT
>NW_026308630.1:0-202 GCF_001194135.2 Octopus bimaculoides | reverse complement strand
ATCAACTTGTTTCATACTGGCTATTAAGCTTGATGTTACATAATAGCATGGTTATGTAATACTGCATGCTCATCAGAGCATACTTGCTAGCCCTGATGAGCATATGGTATTACTTAACTATGCTGTTATGTAACACCTGATATAATAGCCAATAGAAAACCGTGTACACATTCATTAATATACAAGTGTATATTTTTTCTGA
>NW_026308629.1:0-397 GCF_001194135.2 Octopus bimaculoides | reverse complement strand
TGTGTGTGTGTGTGGATGTGTTATGATGTATATGTAAGGAACAGAGAGAGAATAGTCATGAAGGAGATAAAACAGAAAGAGAGACAGAGACACAGAAACAGAGAAATGAGGGGCAAATGAAAATGAAGGAAATTAGAAATTTATGAAAGAATTTATGAAAGAAAATATGGCGGATGAAGAGATATTTGAACGAAACAGAAATGCAAAAGAGATTGAGATTATACAGAGTGTGTGTGTGTGTGTGTGAGAGAGAGAGAGAGACACACACAGTGAGTGATAGACAGAGCGGGAGAGATGGGTAGGGAGTAGGTTGAAAGAGTAAAAGAAATAGAGAGAAATAAAGAGAGAGAGATGGAGAGTATTTACAAATAGAGACAGGCAAAAGGAGAAAAGAGAG
>NW_026308628.1:0-436 GCF_001194135.2 Octopus bimaculoides | reverse complement strand
CTTTGCCTTTCATCCTTTCGGGGTCGATAAATTAAGTACTAGTTGCATACCGGGGTCGATCTAATCGACTGGCCCTGCTTCCCCAAAATTTCGGGCCTTGTGCCTAGAGTAGAAAAGAATACTCTTAGTAGTGTGGGCCGCTTGATGATGAATCCTCTTTCATGCAGCCCGCTTCTCGAAAAAGGTTACCCATGCCTGCTATAAATGGGCACTTGTAATTCTGAGATGCATTTTTTTCTTCTGTAAACAAATATTATATCTTCAACATCTTTGATCATAAACTTGTTGAATCCTGAATCAAAATCAACTTGAGATTAAACAACAAAAACAGCACACACACACACAAAAAACAACAGCAACACTGTACACACACACACATATATTCATATATATACACATACATATGCACATACACGCGCGCATGTACATACATAGT
>NW_026308627.1:0-328 GCF_001194135.2 Octopus bimaculoides | reverse complement strand
AGAAGCTTGCTTCTCAGCCACATGGTTCCAGGTTCAGTCCCACTGCGTGGCACCGTGGGTGAATGCATTTTACTATAGCCTCGGGCCGACCAAAGCCGTGTGACTAGATTTGGTAGACGGAAACTGAAAGAAGCTCGTCGCATATATATATGTGTGTATATGTATACATTTGTGCGCGCGCGCATGTGTGTGTTTGTGACCCCACCATCATTTGACAACCGATGTTGGTGTGTTTATGTCCCTGTAACTTAGTAGTTCGGCAAAAGAGAGTGATATAGTAAGTACTAGGCTTACAAAGAATAAATCCTGGGGTCGATTTATTCGACTA
>NW_026308626.1:0-462 GCF_001194135.2 Octopus bimaculoides | reverse complement strand
TTCCTCCACACGCACAAACACACACAAACACACCACACACACAAACGCACATACACATATGCATATATATATACACATAATGTATGGTCTCTGGACTACACTAATTCAGATCCTTCCTCGTTCGATAATTAAAATAATTTACAGTTTAGGATAAATTGTTTTCTCTTCAGCTGTGATAATTATATTCCCGTAATCGAGTTACCCATTTGTTTACAGAAACTACATAATTTAAATGAATGGAATGAAATTAATATCAACTGAAATGTCGATAATGTGACTAATTAGCAGATTCAACATCTGGTGGGTTTTAAATTACTAAGTGAAACTCTTAAGATTGTCTGGTAAAGCAAAGCAGAAACAAATTGTCAGCCATCCAATTACTTGAAGTGATATCAAGGAGAGCTTAGAATTTTAATATACCCCTGCCATAGATATACATACATGCATGCATACATACATACA
>NW_026308625.1:0-264 GCF_001194135.2 Octopus bimaculoides | reverse complement strand
ATTGTACTATAATCCAGGTTCTGGTCAACCACATCGAATGGTATGGCACAGCGGAAAATTCTTTACCGTAAACGATCACTGTCATCCACTTGGTTCCAAAATCCCGAGTTCACTCTTTCGGGGTTTATACTGTTTAAAAGACATTAAAATAGGAATGAAGAATTACACATGCAGAATATTGTTTTGTACCAACTTATATATACCATACAATTTCTTCATTTGAAATATTTGAATTACACGCCTTTCTACTGCATAGACATCCTA
>NW_026308624.1:0-215 GCF_001194135.2 Octopus bimaculoides | reverse complement strand
ATGGACTACCTTCAACAAACCGGGAACGCCCAAACACACTGTCTTCCGATCTGCTGCGTGAGACATGTATAATGTTGACGAACTTGCCCAGTACATAGCGAACAATGAGCCAAAGCTTCTTCCAGAACAGAAGTTCGCTTACAGCTCCGTTATTAATTCTGTCCTGGACAAAGCTGGGGGGATTTTCTTCCTCGACGCTCCTGCAGGAACTGGCA
>NW_026308622.1:0-332 GCF_001194135.2 Octopus bimaculoides | reverse complement strand
CACACACACACACACACACACTCATACATGTCCTTCACAGTAGATGTGTTAAGGTCACTCTCCCTGGTGAAGAGGACTGGCTTGCAAGAGTCCTGTGCTGGTGCCATGTTAAAAGCATCCAGCACACTTTAAACTGTTTGGCATTAAGAAGGGCATCCAGGTGTGGAAACAAAGCCAAATCAGACTGGAACCTGATGCAGCTCTCCAACTTGCCAGCTCTGGTCAAACCATCCAACCAATTCCAGTATGGAAAATGGACATTAAATCATGATGATGATATATTTTGATATATATACACCAAGGACGTATATATATATATATATATATATATA
>NW_026308621.1:0-235 GCF_001194135.2 Octopus bimaculoides | reverse complement strand
ATATATATATATATATATATATATATATATATATATATATGTATTCATTTGCCTTGCTCAGCGGCTTAATGCCCACAGCTCAAGCCCTTGGCCCATCTGGTTTCGAGTTGCATCAGAGAGGATTGGATGAAACTACATGGACATCCCAAACTCCGACTGAAGAAACAATTGGCTGTGAATGATCTGTGTATCTTGTTTTGTCCTGTTTGCCATTGTTGTGCTATCATCCTTTTCC
>NW_026308620.1:0-537 GCF_001194135.2 Octopus bimaculoides | reverse complement strand
GAGAGAGAGAGAAATACTCCCACACAAAATGAACATGCATACATAGATACGTACATACATACATTCACGCATACGGTCCGAAAATGTCATCACGGTATTATCTACCGATGAGATATGCTGCTGTAGCAAGGACACTCCATGATAAAATCCGTCGGAAGGATAATCCCGAGGACAAAGGAATAAGAACCCACAGAATGGTAGAAGCCATAGCCAATCATACAGATCGAATCCATCAGTGGAACTGTAAAATCTGTAAAACTTTCCAGAAGTTTATCATTTATATATATATAAGCCTTGTGGATTTGGTAGACAGAAACTGAAAGATGCCTGTTGTATATACGTATATATATATATATATAAATAAATAAATATATAAATATATATATGTATGTATGTGTGTGTGTGTATATGTTTGTGTGTCTGTGTTTGTCCCCCCACCCAACATCGTTTGACAACCAATGGTGGTGTGTTTACGTCAACGTAACTAAGCGGTTCGACAAAACAGACCGATAGAATAAGTACTAGGCTTCCAAAGAA
>NW_026308619.1:0-1001 GCF_001194135.2 Octopus bimaculoides | reverse complement strand
ATATATGTACACTTATAATTTAAATAAAACTACTCAAGCAAAGAGCTGTTGTTGGTTGAGACGTATCGAGGTGTAGGTAGTTTATCCGGTATTTCCTGGAGGAATTTGTCCATGTAATGTTGGAAAGTCATGGGGTTTCAATCTACTTTAATTTTTACGGGATAACATTGAAAAGTGCAGGACAATTTGCAGTGAAGAAATTGTGTCGCAATGTTCTTATGTGATGCGGTCTCGATCTTTGTTGAGGACGCATTTCATGGGGACTTAGTCTTCGGTGAAATGTAAACATAATACCAATATTGTTTGGATAATATTGGATTAATATTTTCCACATGTTGCAAATAATGTATCGCTCAGAGCGGCATTGCAGAGATTAGAGCTTCAGCTGTTTAAATCGAGTCCAATACTCAACTATCATCATGCCATATATTAATTTATATACTTGTGATTGATATTTGTGGTGCTTCGATCTTCATTATGTCTTATTTTTCGGAGGGAGGCACAATGAGCAGCAGCATTTGAGGTGGAGCCTAATGAATGTGGAGAAGAGAAGGATGATAATTTCATGATCTATATATAAATATATATATATATATATATATATATGTGTGTGTGTGTGTGTGGGTGTGTGTGTCTGTGTGTGTGTGTGTGTGTGTGTATTTATATATGTTTATGCATATAATTATATATATATATTTATATATATATATATATATATTTATGTATATACATATCTTTCTATTTATATATTTATATATAGATATATTTATGTATTTATATATATATATGTATGTATTTATATATATATATATGTATATGTATGTATATATATATTTACATATTCACATATAGATATAAATTTATAGATACATATATATATTTACATTTATATATTTACATATACATATAATTTTTTATATATCTATATATATATTTGCATATTTATATAAATTTATGTATGTATACGTATATATCTATATCTATATATATATATATTTACA
>NW_026308618.1:0-218 GCF_001194135.2 Octopus bimaculoides | reverse complement strand
AGATAAAGATCTACTTTTAATTGCAATTACTATCTGCCATGTAAATGGCTAGAAATGTTTGGAAAGTTAAACTTCTTTCTGTAGCAAAATTTTGGATTTTACTTTGTATCATTATCGACTCGAAGAAGAAATATGTCTGTCCTCAACTCAGGAGAAGAATGCTTAGAAGATAGAATAACAACATAATAAATTTGATAAGTTTAACATTTGCTGACAAC
>NW_026308617.1:0-774 GCF_001194135.2 Octopus bimaculoides | reverse complement strand
CAGTTCATTGTATGTATTTCTTAAAATTTGCTAAGATATTGATATTATTTTCGTTTTCTATTGACATTTCATTATTAACCTACAATTCTCATATTATTTTATTACATTATATTTCTTGACTTTCTCCAAATAGGAGATCCTCCATTGGTCGAAAAATTACCACAATCTTAGTTGGCTGTGATGTAATATAACAGTTACGAGTCCAAGAGATGCTTCACTTCATGTCGATATTAATGTCTTCTTCAAGTATTCGGTAAACATACCTATGCATAATCAGTTTTTGGTATGCTGAACGTTTCCCCTCCAGGTCTTCTTTGAGGTAAGCTAGTCCGGCTGAATTGGGGTTGCTTGGAAAGTCATCAGGAAGAGAGTACTTCCTGGGGCGCTCACTCCTCACTGTCCAGCACTAAATTAATGTATTTATTTTGCTGCTGTTGTTTAGCAAGTACTGTCTGAGAGAGAGACTATACGACATTCAAAGGCTGTCAGCACTGACCCCAATCCATTACCACCTACACCCCTTATTACGTAGAGTCTGCCGGTATCACTGTTTCTGTGGAGATTTCCAATTGATGTCAGTATGTTCCGGGTTTTAACGTCTACGTATGTCTGTATGTATGTATGTATGTATGTATGTATGTATGTATGCGTGTGTGTGTGTATGTATGTATGTATGTATGTATGTATGTATTTATGTATGTATACACCTCTCTCTCTCTCGCTCTGTGTGTGTATATATATATACATATGTATGTATATATATATATATATATA
>NW_026308616.1:1493-2756 GCF_001194135.2 Octopus bimaculoides | reverse complement strand
TTGGTGTATCAAGAAGTTCTGTCTCGAAAGTAATGACAGCCTTTGAGAAACAGGGAGAAATCTCCTCGACGAGACAAAGCTCCGGAAGAAAACCAAAACTTTCAGATAGGGACCGTCGGACTCTTACGCGAATTGTTAGAAAGGATCACAAAAGTACAGCTCCCAGAATTACTGCAGAGCTTAACGACCACCTTGAGAACCCAATTTCCACAAAAACTGTTCACCAGGAGCTGCACAAAGCCAGATTTCACAGGAGGGCTGCAATCAGAAAACCACTACTTTCAAAAACAAACAGCAAAGCGTTTAGAGTGGAGTAAAGACCTACAGAATTGGTCCCTAGAGCAATGGAAGAATGTTATTTTCTCGGACGAGTCATCCTTTACCTTATTTCTGACCACTGACCAAGTATATGTGTAGAGACAGCTAAAAGAAGCATTTGACCTAGACTGCCTTCTTCCAACTGTTAAACACAGAGGAGGATCCATGATGATCGGGGGTGGAGAGGCTATATTTTGGAAATCCGCTGACCCAATGGTTTTCCTTCATGGCAGAATTAATAGTCAAGACCATTTAAGCATTTTATCTGATCAAATTCCTCCTATGGTTGTGGAACTGTTTCTGAAGGGTAACGCAACCTTTCAGGATGATAATGCACCAATTCACACAGCTAAAGTCGTTACTGAATGGCACGAGGAACATTCTAGTGAAGTTGAACACCTTATCTGGTCACCACAGTCCCCAAATCTTAATATTATTGAACATTTATGGTGCATTTTAGAAAAACAAGTAAGGAGCCAGTATCCTCCACTATCATCACTACAAGAACTGGTGATTGTTCTAGTTGAAGAATGGACAAAAATTTCTTTGCAAAAATTCAAACTTTGTACGAGTCCATACCTTGTAGAATTCAAGATGTAATTACTGCCAAAGGCAGCCCTACCCCATATTAAAATGAATTTGTTTGAAATTTTAAGGTGTTTCCATTATTTTGTCCAACCCCTGAATATATATATATATATCATCATCATCATCATCGTTTAACGTCTGCTTTCCATGCTAGCATGGGTTGGACGATTTGACTGAGGACTGGTGAAACCAGATGGCTACACCAGGCTCCAATCTGATTTGGCAGAGTTTCTACAGCTGGATGCCCTTCCTAACGCCAACCACTCAGAGAGTGTAGTGGGTGCTTTTACGTGCCACTGACACGAAGGCCAGTCAGGGGGTACTGGCAACGGCCACGCTCGAAATGGTGTATTTTAC
>NW_026308616.1:0-188 GCF_001194135.2 Octopus bimaculoides | reverse complement strand
CTTGAAGGGTCTTCTCATGCACAGCACATTTCCAAAGGTCTCGGTCAGTAGTCATCGCCTCGGTGAGGCCCAATGTTCGAAGGTCTTGCCTCACCACCTCATCCCAGGTCTTCCTGGGCCTACCTCTTCGACGGGTTTCCTCAACTGCTAGGATGTGGCACTTTTTCACGCAGCTATCCTCATCCATT
>NW_026308615.1:0-230 GCF_001194135.2 Octopus bimaculoides | reverse complement strand
GAATAGTGTTCAGTCAACGGTCAATCATAATAATATATATATATATACACGCGGGCTTCTTCCAGTTTCCAACTACCAAAGATAGCGCGAGGCTATAGTAGAAGGCACTTGCCCAAGGTACAACGCAGGACCATGTGGTTGGTAAATAAGCTACTTACCACACAGCCACTCTTGCATATACGAACCCATGGAAAACAAACCTCACCCAGCTATTCTGATTATATGGCTGT
>NW_026308614.1:0-317 GCF_001194135.2 Octopus bimaculoides | reverse complement strand
AGCACGTTATAAAAATAAAACTACTAAACAATAATAATAATAATAATAAATGTCAAGTTTGTGTATTTGTGAATTTGTTACTTTAACTTCTTCGAGTCTATCCAACAGACCTTGATGAAACTTGACACGTGTGGTGGGGCTTATGCCCATGCGATCACTTACGCACTTGGAATTTTTTAAAAATCGATTTTTCAAAAATCTAAAAGTTCGGCATTTTTCGCGCACTAGCCATCGTGACATCAATTTAACGGAAAATGCCGAAATTTGACGAAAAATGTTTCATGGGTATAAACAGACAGTTTATTAACGGTAATCTA
>NW_026308613.1:0-438 GCF_001194135.2 Octopus bimaculoides | reverse complement strand
ATTTGAACTCAGAACGTAAAGACGGACGAAATGTCGCTAAGCATTTTACCCGGCCTGCACACGATTCTGCAGCTTGCCGTCTTTTTCATCTAATATAAGTGTACTAACTGTACCTGTTAGTTTGTCATAGATATACAGGAGCATATACGAGTACCACCCGTTTACTCTCCTTCTAACCTTTTCTATCTCATCGTAGATACATACATAAACACACCCAGAGATTACTCATACATACGTTTCTGTATGTTATATGTTTGCGTGTATAATATGTATGTATACATACACACACACACACACACACACACACACACACACACACACACACACATATATATATAAACGTGTGTGTGTACATATACATTAATGTTCGTTTTATGCATAGTTGTGTGTGAAAAGTAGTAGTAGTAGTAGTAGTAGTAGTAGTAGTAGTAGTAGTAG
>NW_026308612.1:0-370 GCF_001194135.2 Octopus bimaculoides | reverse complement strand
ATGCCATCAAAAATGATGGCTAATTGTAGTATTTTATATATAAATAAGGAGAAAAGATAGAATATGGATGGTAAATCAAATTAATACACCTGTCAATGTTATTGATGCAGTGGGACTGAACCAGGAACCATGTAGTTGGTAAGCAAGCTACATACCACACAGCCACTCCTGCGCCTGGTTTATTTATTTTTAGAATGACACCGTATGCTAGGTGTGAGAGCACCCAGTACACTCTGCAAAGTGGTTGGTCTTAGGAAGGGCATCCAGCCATAGAAACCCTGCCAAAACAGATGACTGGAACCCAGAACAGCTCTTCAGTTTACCTGTCCAAGTCAAACTGTCTCACCTGTCCCAGCATGGAAAACAGACC
>NW_026308611.1:0-290 GCF_001194135.2 Octopus bimaculoides | reverse complement strand
ACCCGGAACCATGTGGTTGGTAAGCAAGCTACTTACCACACAGCCACAGTTGTTAATGATGATGTTGCTGCCATAGTCATTATCACTGTTGCTGTTGTTATTGCTGCTGCTGCAGTTGCTGCTGTTGTTGTTGTTGTTGTTGCAGGTACATATGCATTTGTTGCGTTTGGAAAGGAGGACTGGTGCATTGGTTCCTATCGCTATATTTCCTGCAAAATGTTCAGACCTATCAGGTTTTGGATGCTTACCAACTACATGGTTCCGGGTTCAGTCCCACTGCGTGGCACCTT
>NW_026308610.1:0-396 GCF_001194135.2 Octopus bimaculoides | reverse complement strand
TATATATATATATACATATACATATATATGGGGGGGCGCATGTGTGTGTTTGAATTCGTGTGTTGAAGCATATTTTATTGTATCTGGGGTGAGTCATTCTGTTTTAATGTCTTATTAATTAACACACACACAGGTTCAATTTCCACTCATTTACTTATTTTTCTAAAATTTTCGTTGCTCATAAATTTATTTACTTGAGTCAACGACTATTGAAGAGGTTGCAGGAAGCAACGGAAATTTTAGAAAAGATAAACATGTAAATGAGTGGAAATGGAACCGCTGAGTGTGTTAATTAATAAGGCATCAAAACAGAATGCTTCTCCCCAAACTCAATAGTATATATATATACTAGCAGAGAAACCCGGCCTTGCTCGGGATTAAAATAGCATAGTTTTT
>NW_026308609.1:0-280 GCF_001194135.2 Octopus bimaculoides | reverse complement strand
AGATAGATAGATAGATAGATAGATAGATAGATAGATAGATAGATGGGAGTCTGCAATTAACAGACGAAGTCGGTCCAGTACTTCTTACTTTTGCTCACGGGCAGCTATCTTCCTTGTCCATGTATATCAATTGCGTGCTTCATGCAACCTTACAGGTTTTTACTTTCATTTCTTGCTCAATAGGCTCTATTTAGCAGCCTCAGGCACAATTATTGAATGTCTATATCTATATATCACTTTATCTATCTATCGCTTTATAAATTTACTTATATATGCATGT
>NW_026308608.1:145-347 GCF_001194135.2 Octopus bimaculoides | reverse complement strand
TGTTGCACATTTTATGTGCTTACTCCAGTATATATATATATATATATATAATTGCATATATTTGTGTTTTATCTCTACAGAGTATCTGTTTTGTGTATATATATGTATCTGTAATATGTATGTACATGGGTTGTGTGTATATGTAAGTACATATATATAAGTGTGTAGTGTGTAATGTGCCTTACTGTGGATGTGTCTGTGT
>NW_026308608.1:0-135 GCF_001194135.2 Octopus bimaculoides | reverse complement strand
TATATAAGTGTGTAGTGTGTAATGTGCCTTACTGTGGATGTGTCTGTGTAGTTTGTAGACGTGTGTTAATGTTCTGTATAATATGTATAATGTTCTGTATATTATATAGGCATATCTCTATAGTGTATACATAGC
>NW_026308607.1:0-389 GCF_001194135.2 Octopus bimaculoides | reverse complement strand
ATGTGGTTGGGAAGCAAGCTTCTTACACACAGCCATGCCTGCGCCTATATACACAGCCACACCTGTCAAGAAATGAAAGCTCTAATTCTAAGCTGTGGATTAGTAGAATTGTCAGAATGCTGGATGAGATGCTTCATAGTATCTGTTCTAGCTCTTATACCACCTGATTTAAAATTTTGATCCATCACTGAAAAATGGTGACACTTCTGTCAGTTAGAAGTTGTGACTAGCAAGTAGTATCAACAAATTGACCAACCATGGCTTTCTTAGTTGATTAGGTCAACTGTTGGGGTTACCAGAGACACTCCTGTAGGGTCAATCTCCTTCATGATAACTAGTCTGTGTAGTGAAAATGGATATGTAATGTATCTATCTATCTATCCTTATAT
>NW_026308606.1:0-691 GCF_001194135.2 Octopus bimaculoides | reverse complement strand
TCCAAATGGAGACTGCTCAACCCTCTGTGAGTATTGAAATCATTTGAAAATGTGATAGTCAGCTGCAATGGAGAATACTAAGCCGTGGTCAGTAGGTAGAGATACAACCGGCGATCTGACTGCATCCGCACGTCTGGGTTTGTCTCTAACAATTGATGAACACAGTCTTTGGCTCAATTCAGATGGTTATGTGGACTGCTGGGGATTGTGATCAAACACTGGCTAGAGTGGGTTTTGTTGTAAGGCCATATGTGTAACAGGCTTATTCAGTTCCATCTGATCAAAACCCACTGAAAGATTAGTAAGTGGTGGCCGGGTTGTCTCTACATATCCGACAGCCCTTAGGTCTGGCATTTTACAACATCCCCATTTTAATTCCATGGATCATTGTGTGGGCTGCGATTAAGGAAGACAACAACGGCCGAGCTGGTGACCAAGATCGAGGAGGCGTTCGAAAACATTGTCAGAGATTCACTGAAAGAACGCATGCGTCAGATTTCGGAAGCGTGTTGAGATCGTATTGGAAGTGGTAGGCGGCTACTTTGAGTAAACTGTTACCTCCTAGCCAACCATAACATAGATGATACGTCTTGATTTTTAGTTACGGATGGGATGCTGTTTCTATTTCCATTAATGAAAACCATCAAATTTAGCCCGAATTTATGCACACGCACACACACATACACACACA
>NW_026308605.1:0-268 GCF_001194135.2 Octopus bimaculoides | reverse complement strand
TCATCATCATCATAATCGTCATCATCGTCATCATCGTCGTCATCATCACCATCGACGTTATCGTATTCTTTATCAACATCCTCATCCTCCTTCTCCTCACCACCACCGCCACCAAGCATCATCATCATCATCATCAATATGGCTTGAGCCGACGTCGTTTTTGTTGACGTTGTTTGGTAAATATTAAAATTTGTTGTAGTGCTGTTATAATAGAGATTGTTGTTGTTATTATTACCATTGTTATTATTATTGTTATTATTATTATTAT
>NW_026308604.1:0-322 GCF_001194135.2 Octopus bimaculoides | reverse complement strand
GTGTGTGTGTGTGTGTGTTATCTCTTTATTGTTGCAAATAGCTTTAAATCACCTAGCGGGAATGGTTGACGGTAAACTTGACAAATGGTTAAGAATAAAAGAATCGAAATATTAGAGAATTGCTCATACAAAAGACCAATTACTTGCGAGTAGACATTTGGCATTTTCGACTGATGCGTGATTATTTGAAAAACTAAGATAAATTTTAAATAGTTAAACTAACTTATAAAGCCTTCGTTGTAACTGACACTCCGTCGTTTACGACGAGGGTTCCAGCTGATCCAATCAATGGAAGAGCCTGCTCGTGAAATTAACGTGCAAG
>NW_026308602.1:0-353 GCF_001194135.2 Octopus bimaculoides | reverse complement strand
ACACACACACACATATATATATATACATATATACACACATATATATATATGCATCTATATATATATATATATGTGTATATTTTTTAGTGTTAGTTTGTGTGTATCTGTCTCTGTGTGTGTATGTGTGTGTGTGTATGCACACATGTAAAAGCATATATAAAAAATGGTTAAGAGTTCAATTCGCACGCGACGACGCTATCTCAGGCCCATTCTGCAGCAACACCAGCTGATATTCTCTTTAACCACAGGTGGACGGGTATTGCAGAGACATTTAAATGACTAGAAGAATCATGGATACATACCTAGACAAACAGAGATATAAAAAAAGACTACAGGTTTAATTTTGATACTAT
>NW_026308601.1:0-320 GCF_001194135.2 Octopus bimaculoides | reverse complement strand
TACATATATATATACGACGGGCTTCTTTTCAGTTTCCGTCTACCAAATCCGGTCACAAAGTTTTGGTCGGCCCGAGGCTATAGTAGAAAACACTTGCCCAAGGTACCACGCAATGGGACTGAACCCTGGAATTGTGTGGATCGTAATCAAGCTACTTACCACACAGCCACTCCACTCCTACACCTATGGCTACTTGCCACACAGGCACTCCTATGCTTATATATTTTAAAATCTCTCCTGCATTTTTAACAAAATTTTTGAGTTTTATGAGATTTCTTTCCATAAATTCACAACACACAATATACAAGTGCTATTTTCAT
>NW_026308600.1:0-494 GCF_001194135.2 Octopus bimaculoides | reverse complement strand
ATATATATATATATATACATGTAGTATAAATATATATACTATACATGCATACACAAATATATATATACACACACGAATAGACACGTTACACGTGTGTGCGAATGCCTGTATATTTCCCCCTCTCTCTCACTCGCTGCATATATACAGAGAGAGAGAGACAGAGAAAGAGTAGGAGAGAGAGTGTGTGTGTGTGAGAGAGAGAGAGAGAGAGACAGACAGACAGACAGACAGACAGACAGAGAGAGACAGACAGAGAGAAAGAGAGAGAGAGGGGGAGGAAGAGAACATACATATATCTTAGAAATGGAATAAATTTATGTGTTATGTCTGTGTGTAAGGATTCATATATGTATAACCACACAGATACAAAGCTGATTATAGACATGTACAAAGACATAATGCAGAAACATCTACCTACCTACATATCTATCTATCTATACTTACATATATACATACATTATAAATAGCATTCATTGCATTGAATGAGGGGGGGG
>NW_026308599.1:0-530 GCF_001194135.2 Octopus bimaculoides | reverse complement strand
TATAATGAACGAAAAGAAAATGTTTGCAAAGATTGAATACGTTCGTAAAACTAATTTCAAAGAAACATTTTGATTAAGTTTAGATTTGAACTTTGTATGCGCCGAGGATATGTTTTTAAATAGGAGACACTAAATATGAAGAGATATTTTAAGCCTTATTAATAAACATATTCGAAAACTTATACACTGGAAAATTTTGAAATCTAATTAGGCATTGACAATATGCAGGGGAAGAAAAGAAAATAACTGTTTTTGTATAGTTTGCATCTATAAATTAAAAATATGCACATATTAAAGGATGCTTCTGTGCAAATATATAAATGTATACTATATTATATTCTTTCATATTATGTGAATGCATGTCTATATACATACATACACACACACACATATATATATGTGTCTATATGTGTGTGTGTGTGTATTTATGTGTGTCTGTACATATACATTTTATGCATGTATATACACATAAATATAGTACAAATCATATCTATATATCTATATTGATATATTGCATTTATATATATATA
>NW_026308598.1:0-369 GCF_001194135.2 Octopus bimaculoides | reverse complement strand
TGTGTGTGTGCGTTGTGATATTTAATCATGGGTATGTAATATACATCGATACAGCATACAGATAATTTAGAACAACATGCGAATATTTATGTAAATATGTTGGAATAAACGCCTCTACGGAATACATACATGCTTGCATGTATAAATTCATACATGAAGAGAGCTATATAGATACATCTAAATTGATAGATAGAAGGACGAATAAATAAATAAATAGATAGATAGATAGATAGATAGATAGATAGATAGATAGATAGATAGATAGATAGATAGATAAATAGATAATTATAACAATATATACATATATATTTTATATATATGTGTGTGTATGTGTGTATATACATGTATATTTTATATTTATATATATAT
>NW_026308597.1:0-252 GCF_001194135.2 Octopus bimaculoides | reverse complement strand
GATAAGAGATGTTACAGTATGACTGAAAGCTTGGGGAGGGGAAGTAGCAGGGGCACTAGTGAGATATCTTCATGTAATACAACACCGACATTGTAATTGATAGTTATCATTATTATTATTATCAATTTGATTATTATTATTATTGTTATTACTAATATTATTGTTATTGTTATTATTATTATTATCGTTACTAATATTGTTATTATTATTATTGTTGTTGTTATTATTGTTATTATCATTGGTTGCTGTTGT
>NW_026308596.1:0-332 GCF_001194135.2 Octopus bimaculoides | reverse complement strand
GAGATTTTTATTTATTTACGGCCTCAAACATCTCATACCTTTCGCGCTTTCGTCTGCCCTCTATTATTTATCTTGTCTCTCTCCACGAAATTCAATTGAATTCAGTTTTTGTCTTAAATTCATACTTATTCATTTTCTAAGCTTCCTAAATTCATGCTACGTATATATTCTATTCACCTAGATTTCATTGCTCTTTTAAAAATTACGATTTATGCATTGTTGTCTCTCAAATATTTAAAATCTACGATTAAGAGGCCTATATCCTCGCTGATCCCACCCCCTCCACCCCTCCACCGGAAGTGCATTCCTCTGTCATCCTGTCATCCTCGGCT
>NW_026308595.1:0-228 GCF_001194135.2 Octopus bimaculoides | reverse complement strand
CGCCTTAAATATTCATGCTGGTACATGCAATTGTATTTATACGTTCTTTATAGCAACGACATGTATATTTTCTTTATAAGGCTATTTTTATATACAGCAAACATAAACAACCACATTACAGTAATCCCTCGCCTATATCGTAACATCGCAGTAGTCGAGGGATTACTGTAGTTCTAATATATCTCTTTTACTTGTTTCAGTTTTTATACTGTGGCCACGCTGGAGCAC
>NW_026308594.1:0-230 GCF_001194135.2 Octopus bimaculoides | reverse complement strand
CACACACACACACACACACACACACATATATATATATATATAATATATATTTGCCAACTAAATGTGGTAGTCCATAGAGGACGATGATACTGTTGTTTTTAGCCCCAGGAAGACATCTCTTCCAGCTGGCTAACGATACACTGTCAACGGGTAACTACTCAGAAACCCGGGTCTGTATGAATCACGTAAGGCTAGAGATGGGAGCGATGACCTCCCCTCACAAATACTAA
>NW_026308593.1:0-610 GCF_001194135.2 Octopus bimaculoides | reverse complement strand
GTGTATGTGTCTGTGCATGTGTGTGTATGTGTATGAGTGTATGAAAATATCCGTTTTACTATAGCGTTTTCTTTTACGTTTCACCACATTTTGTTTCATCTTGTTTTTATAGATGTGGCACAAAACCTCCCGACATTTTACCTGAACTACCACTTTATAGGCGCAGGCGTGGCTGTGTTGTAATAGGTTTGGTTCCCAACCAGATAACTTGGAGTCCAGTCCCACTGCGCAGAACGCTGTCAGAACGCCTGCTGTGTCCCTTCCTGCGGACCCCGGCATCGCAGTCTTCATTACAGCAAGACCTTTCAGCAGAACCGTCATGATGTCGGCATTTTGCTATCCGGCGTGATTCATGATGATGTAGGTAACGCTTCCCAATATTCAGAAGGCTTCCAATCCACCATGTTAGCCAACTTCTTCTCAATTACAACCTTAATCATCATGCTCTCCAACGTTGGTAACTGTTAACCAATGCATCAAAACTGAAACATACAGAATCTTCAAGTTTGGACCGACTATTCTGCAGATATATATAGATATATATGTATGTGCGTGTGTATGTGTGTGGGTGCGCGCGCGCGCGTCAGTGTGTGGGAGTCAGTGTCTGTGT
>NW_026308592.1:0-228 GCF_001194135.2 Octopus bimaculoides | reverse complement strand
ATATATATGCATGTATGCATGAATGTATGTATGTGTGTATGTATGCATGTATGTATGTGCACGTATCATGCACAGAATTTTGAATGCACGCATACAATTACAACAGACAAATAAAATAATGTGGCTACTCACTTGTGCATTTAACTTACACGTATTACCGATGTCTATCGCGACTACCTATGTACCTATGTCCTCGTCTGTTGTTATTTTTTGTATATTCTCCCATAT
>NW_026308591.1:0-1019 GCF_001194135.2 Octopus bimaculoides | reverse complement strand
AGCAAGGAAAGCGGACGTTAAATGATGATGATGATGATGATGATGATGATATGCTCCGGCATCTGGGCGTGGCCAGTGGCCAATGCCAGTGTTGAGTAACTGACATGTTCATATTTGAATTCTTTGTGTTTCAATAATTTTTCTCTGCTTTTATTCATTCTTGAATTTCATGGACATATACTGGTAAACAAGCCGACACACAAAATCTCTAGTGCAACTTTATTTTATTAATGTACCTGAAGAGACCCAGAACAATGGGTCGAAACATGTTGTACTTAATAAAAGTCTAATACACATTCCATTTCCTATTTTATGAATACTATTACCCCAACTGCCACTGCGAAGTTCCTGGAGTAAACCTACAGTTAACAACAGGTAACCTAAACTGACAGTGCTTTACTCATAATCTATTTATACATTTTGTATAATTTTTCCATTCTATATACATATATATACATACACACTCACAATTTGAGGATGCAATTTCCCCGTAAGTGAGAACAATATAGTTTTTTTTTATATACCTAATGGTCATTACCTAAAATGGTAATGACAAATTTTTAAGTTTGCTTGACATTTTATAAGTGTGAAAGGTATTAAAATTTCGATACTCTGTATCAAAGGTTCTGACAAGAATAGGCAGAAAATCAGAGTTTGAGGCAAGAAGACACTTTTGACCAATCAGAATTCTGTTTACATAATCAGCTTGATCAGTCACCTTCCTATGTCTGTTGAGTAAAGTGTCATCTAAGCACGTTTATTGGTAATTAAACTTATTTTGCAGCACTTGTGCGTATTTATCAGCTTTGTTTTTGCTGATAATCAACAACTTTTCCTGTGATCATGATTTGAGAAGACATACAGAAGTATGCTAAAGATTAGACATAATCTCTTGTAGGCAAGAAATGTAAAATAAAATTTATTATAAATACAAACACTTCATAATTTAATATTTTTCAATGTGATACGTGTTAAACAGAAATTATTTTTATTTAATGAAAATTTAATAAAATTTAATC
>NW_026308590.1:0-439 GCF_001194135.2 Octopus bimaculoides | reverse complement strand
ACATATATATATATATATATATATATATATATGTATGTATGTATGTTTGTCTGTGTATGCACAATGACACATGATTGTGTATATAAATATATATTTATAAGAAAATCTGATCATATATACATATAACTCACCTATGAATGCAGGTATGTTTGTGCGCGCACAGTACAAATTGTAATGGAAGCATTCTTTTTAAAAAGAGAAGGAGACATCTAGTAAAACCACAGATTTACACAGACGGACGTAAGACATGTCTGATGACTTCATCAGTTGTCAATTGGAAGTCGAGGTTCAGATGTTTTTCTTTACTGAGCTTCTGTGATGTTATTTCGCCAAGTTATTTTGTGACGCAACGCCGCCATGTTTCACTGGTTTATATTTCTGAACTGTATGCATGTATGTATGTATGTATGTATGTATGTATGTAGGTCGGTATGTATGT
>NW_026308589.1:0-602 GCF_001194135.2 Octopus bimaculoides | reverse complement strand
TATATGAGTATGTACGTGTCGATATATAAATAAATATGCAAGTATGTAAGTGTCGATATGTGTGCATGTACGTAAGTGTGTGTGTGTATGTATGTGTTTGTAAATGTATGTGTGTATGTGCATGTATGTATCTACGTATGTATGTAAGTATGTAGATGTATATGCGTATATATATATATATGAATATCCAGTTATGCACGTTAGAAATCATATAATTTTTTTTAATATGTGTGTATAGATGTGTGCGTACATATACCCATTTGTGTGTGTACAATTATCTAATGAGTGCGTATACATGTACATATGTGTTTTTCTGTGTATGCATATAAGGATGTGTATGTAGGTATGCACACGCATGTGTATGAGTGTATGTGTATATGTATGTATATAAGGGTGTCCACAAAGTCTGAGTACATGGGGATTAACGCATGCTTTTAAAACACAGCAATTTTATTTAATTATAATGTTAATAAATAATATTTCCAAAATTATTTCCATCATTTTCAATGCATAACATGATGCGCCTAGCAAAATTCAGGTGAACTCGATTATTAAGTCTACATTGCCATCAATTTCAGCACACTGACTGGTAATGCGTTCTC
>NW_026308588.1:657-759 GCF_001194135.2 Octopus bimaculoides | reverse complement strand
CCTACAACACACTTAGAATACGTTAAAATGAGTCCATTTGTTACGAATTGCAATTACCAACTTATATAGTATTGTTTCGAAACTCTTGAGCAAAACTACCTC
>NW_026308588.1:355-471 GCF_001194135.2 Octopus bimaculoides | reverse complement strand
GACATATCGGTGCATCCTTAGTTTATAGTGATAGACACCTGTACTATACGAGTACCACTCTGAGTGTCTGTGATTAGAACCTAATGGCTGACCGAAGAGAGAGGAACTTTAATCAC
>NW_026308588.1:0-144 GCF_001194135.2 Octopus bimaculoides | reverse complement strand
AGACCGGGGGACGATAGTGGCTACGATGTGATTCCAGATTCCACAAACCCCGGAACTCCCGAACGAAAGACCCTACTGCTGGATGCAGATTGAATTTGTAGCCAGCACATAGAACTAAGTATATGGTTATACATACCTACATAC
>NW_026308587.1:0-657 GCF_001194135.2 Octopus bimaculoides | reverse complement strand
GGGGGGGGTAGCTGAAGTGAATCTAGGAATATATTTTGATGTCTACTTGTCAGGTAGAATTAGTTAGCGTGATAGTGGGTATAAATGGATGGGTATCTCACAGGTAATGGGGTGGGCAAAGGTAGGGGATGTTTGGAAGGGTGTTAGGGGTATTGATGATGGTAAGGTTAATGGTGGTGGTTCAAAGGTGTCACAGGTGCCATAGCTATTGTTGTTTGGTGTTAAATCCTCTCATGGGACCCTCCTCACATGGGCACCCCCCTCCCGATACCAACCAGCTGACTGTTACCATTGACAACAATATTAACATCTCATTAATTAATGTAGTTTCTAGCACAATCTTTATTAAAGATGAAATTATTGACCGATTGCCAGTGCTGACACTGACGCTCACACACACACGTACAGAGGGGCATGTGCGTATTGATACAGTTATTTCTGAATGGCTGTAATATACCGCAGGGTTTATCCGTGGGATATATCATATCTATGATACACTCCAAGGATAGTTGAAGCTAGTTTAATATACTCTAGTGGTAACTGAAGTTATGTGTATATATCCCTGGAGTATATAAATCAACTCCTGTGTTTGTGTGTTTGCACTTACATCTACTTACCCTACTCTCACTCTGTCTAATTACCTACTTACACACCCAC
>NW_026308586.1:0-447 GCF_001194135.2 Octopus bimaculoides | reverse complement strand
GATAGATAGATAGATAGATAGATAGATACGCATGTGTATATATATATATATTTATGCATGTTTATACATGCACCCATATGTCCATATGTATATATATATGTATATTTATACAGATATGTATGTGTATATATACATATATATATTTATACATATCTATATACATACACACACTCACACACACACGCACACACACACACACACACACACATATATATAGATATATAGATAAATACATATATAGATAGATATAAATATATATGCAATCAAAGAAACGCAAACCATATACATTTACATTTAGACACATGTATATACATGTATGTGTATACGTGAGTGTGTGGAGAAGTGTATAGATAGATAGATAAATACATACATACATATATACATATATATATTATGCACATGCATACATTTACATATATACATATACACACACACACACACACACAC
>NW_026308585.1:0-450 GCF_001194135.2 Octopus bimaculoides | reverse complement strand
TCAATAGTCTTATTTTTATCACATGCTTTCCCTGTACTACCGAGCGCAGCTCTGTGTGCCTTGCGTATGTGCTGTGGTTTGTTGTGATGTTCTCATTTTTACTGTATTGAAAGTGTTTTACGTAGAATGTGTGCGGTCCCGAGTAGTGCAACTGTCTGTATGCTATATATACTTGTAAGTCCTGATGTTTTTGTTATGTATTTCTCTGCATGTTTTTTTTTTAATCATAACTAATCATAACTACTATGGTAGGAATTGTTTCTGTTTTTTAGACTCCACATACGAGTTACCTCTATTTCCAGATCTTTGTACTTTGAAAGTTTCTCCGTTTCTTTTAGAGAGACATTGTCATCTGTTGGTATTGATACATCGATTAGAAAGATTTTTTTTTCTTGGTGACCTCTGACAACTATATCCGGCCTATTGGCCTTAATTTCTCTATCTGTATGT